>NW_026623561.1:468395-472595 GCF_030028575.1 Malurus melanocephalus
TTTTTTTTGCTTGAAAGCCATCTCCCCAGCCCCACACACTTAACCGAACACCTCTACAACTGTGCAGGATGAACGGTGAAGACTAAGGGGTCCTTTCTTTTCTGGCATGGAAGAAGCATATCTCTTGGTAATCAGACTGTAAGTACTGTAAAAGGCTCCGTCTTTCTCAATGCAAATAAATGTGAGTGATGCAATAGCAACATCTTTATGGTATGTTTTCTTGGCCACTGTGAAGTAATAGTTTTGGAGGGGATACAGGAATTAGTCACCCCACAATTAGTCATTCTTCAGTGTAGTTTGATACTTGAGGGATCTGTATTTCAGAAATGTGGTTCTGCAACCATAGGAACTATTTTCAAGTACTTTCTGCTTTCCCCTTCTTTAAATTGGGAAGAGTTTTTTGTTTTTTTTTTTTTTTAAAAACATTCACTTTATACTTTACATGTGCTTCTACACTCATGTGTCTCTATTTCATCTTCATACAAACTTTGCTTTCCCTTTCTCRGGACCTTTGACCAAAACCCAAGTTTGGGAAGCACCTCCATCCCAGCTTTTCTAGGGCAGAGCCCATCAGCTGACCAGGMATTCTAAAGCTAATGCTACAAAGGGAGGTGTGGGTGAGGGTGTGTGCATGCATGGGTGTGTGTGACACGTGTCTCCAGCAGCCTGAGAGGGGCTGGTGGCCCATCAGTACTTGGCAAGGTGTGGGGAGCACTCTGGGGACAGAGCTGTGAGCTGGGGCACTGGAAGACACCTCCTTTCCAAAGGCTGTTTGCTGCMTTGGGAAGAGAACAGGGTAAGAGACAGCTGCTCTGTAAGTCTTCTCTTGTAACAGTCAGAAATTGCTGCAGAAAGTCTGTTCCCTTTAACTGGAATTCTTGTGAGTCAAAAAGGCAATGCAGATGTTTCAAAGTGTTAATCATAAATATCAGGGGAGAGGRATCTTAATGGCAGAGCTCCCAATAAGTGACAACATTTGGCCTCAAATATTTCATTTGGTGAGATGTCACATACTTCTCTGTACATAGCAGCTCTGCAGTTACCTTAGCCATTTCATTTTTGGAGTGAGTATTGCAGTCCAGCCTGCGTGTCACAGGCTACACACCAGGGTCTGCCCTGGGCACATGGCCATCACTGGCCCAGGCACCAGCACCAGACCAGTCCTCTCCTAAGATGGCTTGTTTCATCCAAGCTCCCCTCCCCCACTGCAAAAGCTTGGATCTACTTTCCAGCCGACCTTCCTCCCAGCTCCTTGGTATTTCTCTGTTGCCAAACTCTAGTCTCTAAAATGTATTCCATGTATACCAAAGTCTGCTTGACATTTGGCTCTGAGAGTCTTTTGGTATAAATATACCAGTCTTTCCGTGCTGATATAAATAATTTCTTCTTGTTTCAGACATGTTGTTGTCATTATTAACTTACCAAYCCAAACTCCAAACACAAAATTCAAATCTGGCAAAAGAAATACAAAGCAAATCATGGGCCAAATTGATTTGACTTTAAAACAGCACTGAARCAGATGAAATACTGTGTTTCATTTGGAAAAACAGCAGCTGTGTCTGTACAGCAACTACTGTGCTTCTCCAAAGGGTTTTTCCCACATACAGAGCTAAACTCAACCAAATGCAGCTTGGAATTAGAATGTAAAGCTCCCATTAAGTTCCTGGGCCAAACTGTTTGAAAATGTAAATAAGGGTTACTAGGTTTGAAGTCAGATGAAGGTGGTATGCATTGCCCCAACTATGGATGTTAAGTGCAATATCTCTGCTGATGGCAGTCAAAAACTGGGTAGGAAAACTCCAGCCCAGAGGACACGAGCTAAAGACAGAGCCTTGCTTCTCGACCCTTTCTTCTCTGGCTAGAAGCMATGCCAAGGTAGAAGCAGATGCCAAGGCCTGTACACTGCAATCATCATAATTTGCAATGATCTAATATTAAAATATCAGTACCAATGTGCAAGGAATTCTGTTTCTCCTCAGTCCCAGTGTGTGCTATCTCTACTCAGCTGACAAATTCCCACAGTCCAGGCATGGTATGGACCTCCCATACCCAAAGGGGCACAAACACGTTTCAGTTACAAACGGAACTGCTTTCTGCTCAACTGGAGAGCCCTGTTGGGCACAAGTCAGCATTACAGAAGTGATGTGGTTTAAAAGTGAAGCTTACCTGGTACAACCTTTGCTGAGCACACCTAGTAGAAGTGATGTAGATCAGCAGGCCTGTGCAGCTCAGCAGGGAATTGAGGTGTGCTATACTGCCCCTGGAAAGAAAGCTTCCCAAAGCAAGCACCCTTCAGGACTGCTCTCAAGCACTTTGGTGGAAGCACCACTTTAATGGAAGCACCATTAAAGTGATTGTTATCTTAAATGCAGTTTAATTTTTAAATCCTCATGGTTTCACTGATAATTGGACAGCTAAAATAGCTTTTAGAATCCAAGGCTGAATTTTCACTTCYTTTTGCTTTGCTGATGGGGTGCAGAAGACCTTGTAGGGAAGGTGAAAAGCAAGTTTTCTGGTGACACTGACAGACCCTGTTACCCTTTACTCAACAGGGTGTGCATAGTACAATTGCCCTCTTGAGTTGAGCACTGCATTTCAGCTGTCTTGGAGTTCAAAAGGAGGCATATCCTTGAGGCAGCTCCAGTCCTTTTACACAGGAATGATGCAGRGGAGAAAATCAAGGCAGTGAAGATCAGAACCTGCAGTGCAGCTTCTCTCTCYGGCTGCTGATGTGTAGGACTCAGTTCCCTGAACCTCCCCTTCTCCTTACAGCCTAACAGAGGGAAGATCACTATAAGCACCAGGTATTTCTGTTAGTGGGAAGYCTGGTAAAAACAATGCTCTTTCCAGGCCAGCAACACCTCCTGTTGGCAGGCTTACTTGGCAGGCTCCAGGCACTGAAGTAAACACGCTCTCTGTTATGTGAGACTCACCAAAGTGGGGCTTCTCCTTGTCCTGCCTCTCAAGAKAGTCTGAGGAGCCAGTTGTGGCCCTTTAATGTGAGGAAATTAAGTGGCCAAAAAAATGGAAGTGCCTGGAAAAGTGTTGCCCCTTCATTATGACAAGCAATATGGAAGTAATTTGAGAGTGGGTAGTGTTTCTAGTCCCACAGAGTGGCAACTTTCYTCCACTGGCCCAGATTCAGTCTGGCTCTCTCTGCCCGACCTGCCCCGAAGCCAACAGACCAGAGTCACACCAGCCTCCAGAAATGAGAGATGCTAAACTTTGCCTTAGAGTTTGTTTGGCAAGGGTGGGGAACAGTCCACGCTGAAGGGAGATAGAGGAAAAAAAACTCTAGATAAATAAACTGCAGACAATATGTCATTGATACAGTGTCTGGGGTGGCACTGCAATGCAAGTGACACACAGAGGAGGGAGGAAAGCCTTGGCACTCAGAGTAAACCATTGTATTCACTAGAATTGACCATGCTTTCCTGCCTCCAATTGTCTCCTTTAACTGGCAGAGGTGCCTTCAGAAGAGGCACCAAGGCATTTTTGCTTCTGCTGCTTTGTCCACACTCTCCTTATGGCAACACCTCACTGCCACTGCCACGCCAATGGATGCTGCTGAGGGAGGCTTGTGACCATGTTGGAAGCACATCCCTGTGTCCAGATCTTTGCCAAAGGACTGTGCCAGCAGCCACCACCATCCAAACAGAGCCAGGGCCGCACGCACAGCTGACTCCTGCCCCTGTTGAGTCACCCCACTGGCTTCTTCTTTCTTATTGCTTTAGCTACATCAGGAGATCTGYCCTGCCCTTGCAGAGCTGCTGGGCAGCTGCTGAGGAGCCCAGTCTGAGCCAGTCAAGGAGGGGCTCTGCTCACTCTCAGGCTGGAGCTACTGCARGCRAGAGAAGGGGCAGAGCACACAGGAGGAGAACAGCAGCCTTGTATATCTGTCATRTAAAACTCAGAGCCCCCGGTCTGGCTCTTTATCAATTATTAGCCTGCTGCTAAAATAAGAAAATAGATTTCATAAGTGTGTTTCTGTTCCACACACCAGACAGATAGTCTGGCTAAAATGATTTATTGGTGTGAGTTAGTGCATGTGTATGTGTAGATGTGCATATGGTTCAAATCCTATAAAGCAGAGTCCTGCCTATGTGAGCCTGTATTTAATGTTTTATATGGTACATCATTCCTTTTTCATGTGTCTGTCTGGTTTTCTTGGGCAGCACCAGTTAAATTTCTTCTTTCTTT
>NW_026623561.1:472643-497774 GCF_030028575.1 Malurus melanocephalus
TTTTTTTTTTTTTTTCTTTCATTTCACATGAATTGTGCAGTGGAAGCCAAGAGTATCTGCCAACTTGGCTGTCCCAAAAATAAAAGTTGACATTCTTCTCCTAGAAACAGTTATCTCCTTATTGTAGTCATGGTCAAACACCCACACCATCCTTCCCTTGCAACTGAGGCTGAATTTAATAATGCACTTGGCCACTTYCATTTCTGACTAAAAATGTCAAAAAGTGAAAATACTTTTTTTAAGAATGCAGAGGCAGAGAGCAATCCCAGGACACRGCACTTACTATTGTAAGTGTGCACAAAGGCACAGACTGCTCTTCTCCAGCTGGCAGCTGGAAACACTGCTGCAGAAACCAAGGACAAAGGTGGAAGCAGTGATAGGAAAGTACGACCATCTTCTAGTCAAGTTAAAATTCCTTTCTTCTCTCATCTGTGGCAAATGGACTGCTGCAATTTTCAACTCTTCTTGAATTCTTCATGTTGGCTTTTGAGGTTTGGGACTCCTCCTCTTTYCACACCCCTAGTTTACTCAGACACAGTAAACAAACACTGATTTCACCCCAGTTATAAGTGCCACAGAGTCTGAGGAGGGAAAGCTGCTTGATTGTAAAGCCAGTTCATGTCCCTGCCTACCAGAATAGCAGGCAGGGGCTGGTATGAGTCATGCAAGACACGTTGTCTGCTCTGAAGTTRTACTTGCCCCATGCAACTTATTTTCTAAGCCACTTGGCAGAAAAGCAGCTATTCAGTGCTGCTGTCATAGGTACTTCAGAAGCAGTGCTTTTAGTTAGAGGTGGCAACAACCCATGGAAWTTTCTGGGTTAGATAGGAAAACATAACTTAGAAAATGAATGAACAATCTATTTTCCTAACTCACGCCCATTTCCACCTGTAAAATACCTAGACAGCAAGTGAGGTTCTTTTAAAGCAATAGTAAGTCATGAATTCAAAGTGAATTTTACCGCTGGATTTGTAAAGAGCCATGACAAAATATATTCCCTCTTGGCTTTCTCTCAGCTTAGGTGCAGTAGCTCMCATAACATGGAGACTCTTAGGCTAYGCTAAACAGCTGATTCTAATTTTTTGCTCTGTGAGTTAAAGCAATTGTAGCTGGTTGGGTATCTTTGAACTTCCATAGCTAAATAGTTCTCGGTTGCAGGAGTTGCTTCAAGTGGTCAGAACTGCAAGTGGCTTGAAATCAACTATCAGAGGGAAAATGGCTGACATGATGATTGAAAAACATTTTCTRGTTTTCACTGTCAAGGTGATTGCCACCAAGGTGAGATCCATGGATCCAGAAATTACTGACAGCAGAGGTTTTTCATTCCGAGTAAATGAGGAGGGTCTTGTGATCCTTGGTCTTGGTGGCTGTTCTAGTGATGCTGTAGGTTCATTGTCTTTGGTGAAAAAGAGGTGTGTGTTTAAACTTTGGGGACAGCAATTATCTCAGCATCAGTTTCAAGATTTTTTTAGTGCAGTGAGCAGGGGAGAACAAAGCTCCAGAGCAMAGGGTTACAGAATCACAGAATCATCAAGGTTAGAAGACACCTTTGGGAACATCTATTCCAACCATCAATCCAGCACCACCATAGTCATCCCTAAACCCCATCCCCAAGTGTTACATCCAGATTCTTTTTGAGCACATCTAGAGACAGTGACTCCACCACCTYCCTRGGCAACTTATTCCAGTGCCTAACACTCTTTCAGTGAAATATTTTTCTGTCAACTGATCTGAACCTTCCCTGACACWRCTGAAGGCCATTTCCTCTTGYTCTTCCYCTTGAGACATGGCAGAAGAAGCTGACCCCCCCACCTYACTGCAGCCTCCTTCCAGRCAGTTGTAGAGAGAGATAAGATATCCCCTGAACCTCCTTTYCTCCAGGCTCAACAACTCCAATTCCSTCAGCTGCTCCTAATAGGACTTGTTTTCTAGATCATTCACCAGCCCTGTTGCCCTTCTTTGGACATACTCCAGCACCTCAATGTCTTTCTTGAAGTGAGGGACCCAGAACTGAACACACAGTAGTCAAGGTGAGGCCTCACTTGCTACCCTACACAGCAACATTTTCAGAATTGCAGGTGCCATCAGAAGATGTGATTCCTGTGGTCAGCCTGAGCAGAGAAAACATTAGATGTGCTGGATTGTTGTTACTTACATGACTTTGCAAATGGACAAGAATTGTGTCATGAATTTGTAAAAGTAAATACCCAGTTAGCCTTGGCACACTTAGAAACCTGGAAAAATTCAGTTTCTCAGTCATGGGAAACTTGCACGTTTTGTACAAGAAACAACCTTGATTCAAGGCAGATCCTGCCAAACTGCCTCTTTTGTGGACTRGGTTGAAGTGATCCACCTCAGTTGTAAATTATCAGATCCCAATTTATACATAAATTGTGAAAATCAAGAGAGATCCAAGCTGGGATGATTCCTGCAGTTYGATTTTAGACCAAGTGTCCCTGCTGCTATGCTTTGAACTGCTGCCTGAAATATCTCTGGTTTTGCCTTTACAATAAACCTGGGCTTCTGACTGTGGGTTTGCATGGCACTCAGATGTCTGGAGGAAACAGTATGAGTAGTAGTGGGAATGTGTGACTCCAGGTATGACCGTAGAGCACAGCATTTTGCCTATACTGAGAGCTGAGTGGCTCCTCAACTCTCCCATTTCTTTAAAATCCTATCCACCTTTCACATACATTAACTGGGTAGCACTTTTAAAGGGGGATCTCTTCTGCTTCAGAACATGTTTGGTTTTAATGAAAGTGTAAATAGGTTGGCTTATCATGGCTGGAGTGTACAACAGACATGGTACAGGAAACCGTATGAGTGTTAAGAGAGTGAGGAATCAGTAAGCRGAGTCTATTTTCACCCTGAGAAGTTTTATGTGGCATTCTCATGTGAAAACTGTCCAATATTGTTTTCATATGGAGGTGGGACTGTCTATATGCCCAACCATATGCATTTTTACATAGGAATATGGGCATCACATTTGGGTGCTAGCTCAACACCTAACAGACTTCAAGTTGGTTTCCTGCTCTAGGAAATCTCTGGCAGTTTAATTACTCTTTAGGCRCTCATCTGTTCATTAGAGGGCAACTGCATGAAATATGTTTAAGGCTGTGATTCTGAAGGTCAGTAAAGTTGTTTAATTTCCCAGCACAAAATGGTGAAGAGAGGGAAGGAAGGCATCTGAATGTGGCATTCCYGCATCTGAGGTGAACAGCTAGGACAGGCAACCTGCTTATGCCAGGCAGTCACAGTAGAATAGACATCAGTGGTGTTATAAACTTCAGTGCTGTGGAAGGAATAAGTCTAGGCTCATATTTGTACAGAAATTGGTAACAATTATCTGCAGTACCTCTTAGGTGGAGACAGGCCTCTTGGACCAGYCAGTCTGTCTTTCACTTTGGGCTGGTGGTGAAAAAACATGAGTTACGAGCTTGGCTGGAGCAGGAGAGCCTGCGCTATCAGCACAGTGAATGAGCTTCCCTTTAAGAGCTATGTGAGTCAGTGAGGTGGGTTCCTATTTTGAGAGTTGCAGTGTTCCCCATTAACTCCAGGAAGCCTTTATCTGAGCAATCAGGGAAGGCCACAATAATCAAAGTAGCGATAATGCATGGGGGAAGCCCACAATGCTTAGAACAGAAGTTGTTTAAAAGCAGTTTGAATAGGCTGGTGCTGAGCTAACCCTTCATCTCTGTGCACTCTGGAGATTGCTGAGCTGCGCTGCACACAAGAAACCAGACTGGTGGGTGAGGTGATGCAGTGAGGAATTGCTGTGAGCTGGAGCTGAGCTCTGCCCCAGTGGTGCCTTAAGGACTTGTCTGCAAAAATGTGGGAATTCAGCTGCAGTGGGAACCCAAGGATTGATACAAAGGGGACCCAATTGCTGTGTACAATAAGGGGTTTTATTAATCCTGAAAAACTGAGGAGCTGTCTAGGATAGAGACCAGCTGCTGGTGTCTCTCTCTTGGCATTTTATCTATTAGTAACTGTTTACTTACAGTGTGGTATAAAGCATTCCTCTAACAAAAATGGAGCAGCATGAAAGGAGAGATGGCTGCTGTCTGTGATAGCATCTCTTTTAAGATGCTCCAATTTGCAAATGTTAAAAATGCAGGCTTTCCAGTGTGTGTACACATATGACAAACAGTTTTATAGCTGAGATTCCCACTGAATGCATTTTTTGAGATGGGCAGGTACTCAACAAAGATGTGGCCTTGTGTCAGCTTCTCATGGTGTCTCCTGAAGTGGTTCGGGAACTTGAAATTTTAGATTCACTAATCATGCAGGACACGGCTCTGGCGACCTGAGGAGTAGTATTATGTATAAGAAACTGAAAAAACTGTGTCTCTTCACCACTAAAATCCAGTGACTGGCAGAAAAACCACAAGTAAATGCTGAATCCATGCTGAGAAAAATAAAGAGAAGAAATAGAGAGCTCTCCAAAGCTGGCAGTACTTACACCCTCATTGCATAAGGTGTATATAGAGCCATAAATGTGTGTCTAAGCCTGTATATACCATGGTAACAAATTTTTTGTATATGAAAGGTCTGACTGGAAAACTATCAATTTTTTTTCCTGAGTAGTATACCTGGAAAAAGGGAGAAATGCAAATTTTAAAAATTGACAGAAATTGTGCATTCATCTAAGGTTCTAAGGATGATTGTGTTCTACAGTTACTTATTTCAAGAATCTGCATTGAGGTACTGTGGAGTAAGAATGCTTTCCTTCTCTTTTTAGAACTATTTAGTACTCAGAGAAATACAAAGCCAGCCTGCAGCTTAATGCAAAGTTGATACAAGACAAAATATTAATTTTTAAAAATTAGATTTTTATTATTTTCTTTTAGTACATGTACATGACTCTTTGGGTTGCCATTTTTAATTTTTACKGCAGAGTTAAATCCAGCAAATGCTGCATTCACAGTCAGAATTACCTCCCAGTGGGATTGAATGCAGTGGCCCTTGGAATTGCATAGCACCAGGTTATCTGGGATCCACATTCCTTGCCTCTTCCAGCCATATTCAACATATTTTTCTTTCCAGTTTCAATATTTTAATGAACTTTTGACTCGGAGCAATAATCTTCATTTTAGCAAAAAAAATTAAGAAGTCCAAAAGTAGCAGAGAAATCTAATCCTGAATTATCCCATCTGTTCTTCAGAGCTCTCAGGAGCTCACTGGGTGCTCTTTGCTAACTGYGCAAATCTGAGACCTAAGAGCTCCCACTCACCCTGTTGCTGCTTCTTCTTTCTAACCTTCCTAAAATAAACAATAGGAGAGCACCTAAGTAACAGCAGGGGGTCAGTGACGGGGGAGAACATTTCAGTAGGACAGGTACAGAAAAAGAAAATGCCTTTTTCTGAAGAATTCTACTTTGGGATATGATTCTCGTGCCTCTTAGATCAGCATGAACTGAGAGAAGAGGCTCTTAGCATCTTAATGTTGTACGCTGTTGCACAGAACTTCAAGGGGATTAAAAAATCCCACATATCTATGTGTGTCTATACCAGACACAAGGAGAGTGGCTGAGAGTATCTGGGAATTGTTGCTTCTTTTCAGTGTGTTGCCAGGATGTRTCAGAAATACTGCTTTCCAAAGTTCAAGTTATCTTTGCGTCCTTGGGGGTCCCATAAGAGTTTTCTACTAGGAAGGAAGGTTTGTTTTCAGTAGAGAAAGGAAATAAGAGAATTTAAATAAAACCAAGGTGAAGCTTGAAGTGACCTGGTAAACACAAGTGAGGTATCAAGGGCTACTGCCCAGACACCCCTGCTGTGGAACTCTACCCCAGGGAAGTGCCACAGGTTAAGTTGGCTGCTGTGGTGGAGACCACATGAATCATGATTCACCTACAGGGAATGTGAGGCAAGTCAGTTCTTTTTTGAGAGTTTCACAATGGCAAAGAATGGGAACCAATGCACTGGCCAAGAAAACAGGCAACAATGGGTAAGAGCATAAACATGTAATGCAGACATATAGGGGGCAGGCAGCCAACTAAGAGGAAGGAAGAAGCTAAAATAAGCCAATGAATGAACAGACAGGAAATATTTAACAGTGAAAGAGATAGCGTRTGACTTAGAGGGAAATAAGAGGAAGGAGTTACAAGGTTAAATCTATAAAATAATACAGTAGTTATTTAGGTGAAATTTTGTCTTGCTGCAAAGATAAAGGACAGAACAAAGTGCAGGGGAAGTGCTGTAGAGGTACCAGCAAACAGCTGGCATCAGTGGCACCTTGCCTCAGCAAAGACTGCYCAACCCCTCTTGAAATCTGGCTTTTGTTGGGTGATCACCCCACTGCTTCATGCCTTCTCTCACATGGCTTGCAAAATGCATGCAGTGTTTCTGGAGTTTTTTGAGCATTCTTTGCTGCCTTGGGTCTAAATCTCCTCTGTACTTTATTTTGTATAGGTAATACCCTATGATCCATACTCTGATCTGGGAGAGAGGGCTGCTGGAGCTGGGTTTGTGTTCAGGTGATGTTTATACAGAGGAGTACAGAAACAACCATACCAGCCTTAGAGAAGTTTAAAGGAGGTGAAAAAAAGAAAAGGCAACAGTCTGAGGAAAAATACTGACTCTTTCAAATAGGTTAGGCTATTTGAACTGCATTGGCAGAGCATATCCAAAAGCAGCCTGGTATCTCTTCTGGAAAGAGGTAAGGGCAACTCCTTGTCTCTAAGCCCCTGCATGCCCCCAGTCCTGTGCCTTCTTCCTGCTATGGGCTGCTGGAACTGTCCTACAGGYTGGATTAAGGCAAATCAGAGAGAARAGGAATAAGTTGAAAGACCTGTTTTTACTGGTTRGTAAGTAAGGTAATGAACTTTTATGGTGGATTAGAACCACAATTCTAGGAAGAGTCGCATGTTATAAAACCCTGGATTTTTAGACATCCTAATAGAAGAAACATCTGAGTCTACACAGAATTCTATTATTTTAGCATAATGTGATTCTTGCAAATATGGGAGGGAGGATGTCTCTATATGATTGGCCTCCCCTCTCTTCCTGCATTCCTTCACATTGACTTAAGTTCCAGATTTGAATAGACTTGAACTCATAAAATCTTGAAATGGTTAGGATCTGCATGTTGAATTTGTAGCATCCTGAAATTAAGCCAGTTTTACATTGTTCTAGTTTGTGTGGATGTGGTTTTTTTGGACTACTCTGAAATAATGTTTTGAGGAGATACCAGAAAATCATCAGCCTGAGAAAATTACKCATCTGTCAAAGAGGAACATAGATTATGACTTTGAAAAATAGGGAATGAAGATGCTCCGGGATAGCTTCCTTATTCAAAATTAGAAATAAGGAAGTAGAAAGGGAAAAACTAATGACTTTGCTTTGCTCAGCACAATACCGTGATTTGAGTGTGGTGMCTGACTTGGTTCCCAGTTATCCTGAGAAATTCAGACTAATCACAGTGTACAAGTGGTAAGATCAGAACAAGGCCTGCGTAGTTCTCACACACATTCACATCTCACAAAGCCCTTTGGTGGGACTGGTACTGTGTTCTGTGTTACCTAAAATGCAAAGGCAGGAACTGATTTTTGGAGCTTACCATTTAAAAGCAAGGAGATTTTTCTAGATTCTAGATACTCTGTCTCAAAATAAAAAGAAAACCTTAGAATAGAACGGATTAGAGTAGGTTCGATTAGAAAAGAACAGATAGATTTAAAAGAATATGATTGTGGAGGCCAAAAACTGGCATTGAGGCCTTGCAGGTTCTGAATCTGAAATTCAGCTGATAATAGTGTACCCCTGAGATCTGGAAAAACAAAAGGGAGTCTGAAAGTCTGGATGGAGGAGGACAAGACAGAGGAGGATGTTACCAAAGCAATGCAACTGAGCAGCCTTGACTGTCTGTWGGAAAAGGAAAGARGAATGTTGAAGAAYGGTCAGATAGGCCAAAGACAGAGCAAAAYCACAAGAATTAACGAYGCCRAAGCTTTTGCAACACACCAATCATATGCTGATGAGTAGAGAAGGGGCTGCTAACCAGCCAATAGATAATTGCCATTTATGCAGAAGACTTAGTATACACTTGTTGCTAAATAGATAAAAGGGGCTCAGCCCCTTAATAAAGTGGTATGTCTGTGTCTGTCTGCCTGTGTGTTTTGCTTGTTATTTGTGTCACGTTGTCCGTCTCTACTGCCACATATGCCTTCTGACTGCCTAAAGGCAAGATAAACCCCTGGCCTGGCTGCACAGGGTKCAGGCAGTTTGACTACTGCCTGAAACTGCTTCTAGCTAGTTTGGGCATAAGAGCAGTGAAGAYTACCCCACAACCCCGCAACCAAACAGTCAAAGTCTGTGGSCTTTGTGGTCCTGAGGAGGTGCTGTAGGAAGGTGCTGATGCCTTTGTCAGCATACCTTAACTGCTGCTGTCCTGCAGAGTTGCCAGCCAAAAGCTGTCACAGAGGGTCTATCCAGGCAGTCACACCTCCTTTTTGTCGTGAGGGCAAGTACTTGGATACCCTCTGTAAATGATGGCAGTCTTCCAGCTAACAATGGTGTCTGGGTTCTCTGCAGTATTACCTGCTGAGGTGTTTCTTACAACATGCCACTTCTTTCCTTTCCCTTGCTCTTGGCTCTTTCCCTTTAGACAGAGCTTGGCAAGCAGCCCTGTGGCAATTTTCTGCACTGAACACGTGCCAGAGGAAACCCGCTTGGATAAGAACTGGGACATTTTGATCGAAAGCAAGGTTGTGAGTCCCAATGGATATTCTTTTTTTATGTGCTTGTTAGCATCATTGTTTTTCCAATTTTTGCTGTATGAAGTGGTGTTTTGTCCCTGACTAATGGAGTGCTCTATTATTCATTAGCTTTTCTTACAAGTCCCTCCTTTGGTATGCAGAATGTCTAAATTCCCTTCATTAAAMTTTGTTTGTTCATTGTAAAACAATATAAAGCAAAAACTGTAGGGCAAAATTCGAATGTGTTTGAAGTAATGCTCTCTTACTTGTTTTGCTTTCTAATAGTTAATTGTTTAAAAATGGGTCTTGATATCAAATGTGTTCTAATGACGAGGTGCTTTTCAATTCACAAGTGTCAGGCCAGCTTGGTCAACCCTTGTTTACCTGGACAATACCTCATGCAGTGGGGTGCCAKAGATGCTCCTCTGAAATAAAAAGTCCAAAAAGTAGCTTCAGCATAATAAAAAGGATGCCAATCACCATTTTGATGAGTTACATGTTGGTATCAAATATCAAAATAACCAATTTTTTCATTAAATGAATAGAGGAGTTTCTGTTTCCTTTTTTTTCACATTATAGCTCTTCTCATAATATCTGAGCCTACAACGTGCCCATTTTAACTTTAATTTTCTTGTTTTTATTTAAAAGATTCAGCCAACAGATCTTTGCCAACATCATCCGTGTTTATGGACAGCGATATTTGCTTCAGAAATAGTGTCACTGCTGTACCTTGTGAGGTGATGATAAACATCCTGAAATTGTACACAGAAAAAGGTCAAAGATCAAATAGATTTCCTCACCAGGGAATTKTCCTGTAAAGCACAATGATCCTGTTGTTTGTATTGCAACACAGGAGTTAGGGGCTGAGGAAAATGATGATGTGGACTGGAATGACAGACTTTGAAAGATACGTGTAAGGTGTCGAATCTTTCAAAGACAAGAAGATTGTTTCCTTGTCACTGTGGCCACTGGGTTGTCTTTYCTGATGATGGAGTGAGAAGTGTGAAATGAATACTTGTTCATGGCCTGTATCAGACAGGACAATTCAGCTGGGTGATGGGCAGCCTCAATGAGGCTCTCCTCTGCCCCACAGGGCAAGACCCACTATCAGGCAACAGAACTTGACCTCTAATGGTGTTATGAAGATGTCAGTGACTACAGCCATTAAACAAACCAACTGCAAGTGCTGGGCTGTGTCTRTGTGCATTCACTTCAGCACTCACTTCCCTTTTGCTGACTCAATTGCCTTCAGCTCACAGTTGCTCAGACAGGGGAACACGTAAAGTGAGACCAGCTGAATATGCAGACGTGGTGAGGCATTCCAGGGGAGCAGTTAATATTAGTGTCTTCATAAGATTTCCAGGTTCCAGTCAGCCTGGAGTTGGCATTTATTTTTGGGATGGAGTCAGCATTTGGTTGGTTGGGCAATTTCATTGTCGAATTCAATGTTAATCCAAAGAAATGTTAACATTACTTACTTGTTCCTACCACTCTGCTGACTGTTGTGTAGGCCACAAAATCTGAGGTAGGAGCTGCCTTTGCCTGTATCAGGAAAATTACTTTTTCGAACAAGACAAAAATGTTATTTCTCCTATTAAAAAAAAAGACACCAAGATGTTTCTGTTTGGTTTTGCTTGGTCATAGTGCTGACTTCTGCTGTTCTCTATCTAATAATTGTTCATCTGGCATTCTCATTATATCAAGGCACCATCCTACAGCGACAGGTATCTCCTCTGGAGCTGAAAATCAAAATTATTATATGATGCAACAAGAGGATGTGATAAATGAGTAGAGGGAATGTAAAAGAAATGATGAGGCTACCAGTGACAGGAAACAGAGCTCTATAGAACACATGTAAAATTTGTAACTTTGCAGTATGTGTTAGGTTTTATTTCTCTAAGATATAAAAAGAGAGAAAAGATTGATGGTGTCAATAGTTCCTGCTGGCCACCTGCCTCCCATTTATGTTGAAAAGATGAAAGTGCATTCCTTTCATCCATCAGGGTACATTTTATGCTTTCTGTAACAAAGCACACCATGGTATTTTGCCCAATTGCATTTTCTCTTTAGTTATAAGAAGGTAAATCTGAAAAAATGGATAATATCTTGAGAACTATGAGCTCACTAATTTTGTCATTTAAAAAGTCTAGCATGTTGCTTTTTCTTTCCCTTATAAATATTTTCCAGAGGAGCACTATCTCTTGACTGGACCATCTCGTGACCATTAACAGGCAACAGAGGAAACAGCAATGAGTGCTGTGCGCAGACAAACGCCTGCCAGAACCAGTACTACAGCAACACAMAATGGCCCTGCTCAGACTTTAAAACAAATATAAAACTAAATAATCCTCTTCTCATGGGTGGGATAGTGGTGCAGTTTGACAGCTACATGACAGAAAATGACAGTCATATACACAAGTACAAATAATGGTGTGTGTGTGTGAGGGCTGAAATCGAGAGAAAGATCAGACTGCCATTTTCTCAGTGAAATCAAACCATACATGAGAATATAATTTTGCTTCCATTTGCAGCAAACCCAAGCCCTTAAAAAAAATAAAATAAAGTAGGACCTTGTTCTAACAAGAGCAGGAAGTGGGAAGCAGGGATGTGGCAGGACCTCCTGAGTGAGGAAGGCCAGCATCACTGCATCCCAAGCAGGCAGCTCCTTGCAGCCAGCAGCTAAAATGAACTTGTAGGACACATCTCAGGGACTGCCAGCTATGCCAACAGAGGGGACTAACCTGTGTGTATGTGGACTGAAGAGCACAAGTTTCTGTTCCTACAAAGGAGAGTGCCCCTGAAGCAAAGGACGACATCATGCGCTCATCGTTTTCATTCAAGCAAAAAGGAGGAACCATAATACAGTCTGGCCAGAAAAATGGCCTTGGGGAGTTGCTATAAGAAAACCTGAAAGGAATGTTTTCTAATGTGACAAATCTGATCCAGTCTAACCCTGGTTTGGATTAAGGTGGTAAGACACTCAGACACTTCTAAGTTTGTACTGACATAGGATTTAGGGTTAGGGTTTAGGGTTAGGGCACTTGGACTTATGGCTTACTATTAAGGTTACTAGGGCTAAAGTCATTAGAATTAACTTTGTGTTGGTTACAGTAAGGCTTTGGGCTAAATTTTTTATGTTAGGATTAAATCTATTGTTAATGTTGAAGTTACAGTTTTTTCAAGATTGTTAAGATGAAGGTTAAGTTTAGAAACTTCTAGATTTGCTTTCACTTTCGGCTGCTAATTTTTGATTGCTCTTCACTRTCTTATGTATTTTGCACTACTTGAATTCTTCAAATGCCTGCTTATCTGTTCTTCTAGACTACTGTGACCATCTCATCATGCCCATTATTGTCCCCTCTATTTTTAATGTGAACCAAACAGCTCAGGCTGCGTGAGTGCTGTGTAGTTCTTGTATGTTTATAGCCAAAGAAGAGCTTCMTGATCCACATACAAAGCATGGGTTGCCTGATGCTCCCCTTCAGAAGACAATTTTTTCAAGCTCTGGTAAATTTTTCAGATTTCAGTTGCCGTGGTGGCCTAATCATTTGTTTGAAGAAACYTGTGAACCTCCAGATGAAAGGAGAAACTATTTATCATCAGTGTAGGACMTGGATTCAATGCAATGCTTTTCCTTATGTGGCTCCTGTTACTTTTCAGTTCAGCACAAGCTGTTAATTTCTTTTGCACTTCTATGAATTGTCCATGCACCACAGAAATCTCTTTCTTCACCTTTTTTCTTTAATTTTTCTTAAGAATAAAACCTCTCAGGTAGAAACAAGGTATTGTGCATAAAACAAAGYGAATGGTTCAGAAGACTGAATATTTGCCCCTGGGATCTTCTCTACACACACTGCAGAACACATTCTCCTCAGGAAAGTTTCTCCTGGCACTCCACCTGAGRGGCTCTCCATTTCCTGATCAAATACCACATGGAAAATTAAAGTTCACAGAAAATATATTTTAAATCCAACACCTCTCTATAACAAATTTTATRGAGAGGCCAGATATTAAGTCATTTATTCTTACCACTGTTTAATACAGTGTATAATTACCACTACATAATACTGTACAGCACACAATACTATTCGTGTGCTGATTAAATTGCAATTAATTTCACTTTTTCTTAAAAATTCTGTCCTATTTTCTTCTGACAATAGCTCTCTCTCTCTCACATTTGCTTTCTGCTCAGTAACATATGTATTGCACAGCCCTGTCCCTGAGGTGTGTACAAGACTTCCTTAAGCTTTCCAGAACATGTACCTGGGACAACTTAACTCGGAAACACCAGTACTTTCAGTCTCAGGCCACTGCCTTGTGGCCTTGCTACCTTCAGCCTAAGCATTTGCACTGCACTAGTGCACTAAATCTTGCTCTGTGGGAAGGGGGAAAGGGGTAATGTGGAACAAAATATTTTTCAAAAGTTTCTGCCTCAGATAATTTTTGTTGTAAAAATCTATTCACCTTTATAGACTTGTGCATCACCATATCTGGGATCCWCAACACAAGAATGACATGGACCTTGTAAAGCAGATTCAGAGGAGGGACMTRAAGMTTGATYAGAGGGAAGGAGCACCTCTCCTAAAAGAACAAGCTGAGAGAGTTGAGGTTGTTCAGRCAGGAGAAAAAAGGGTTCTGGASARACCTTACAGCACCTTTCAGTACTTAAAGGGGGCCTCCAAAAAGGAGATGGAGAGAGTTTTTACAATGGCAGATAGTGACAGAACAGGGGGATGACTGTTTTAAACTAAAAGATGAGCAATTTARATGAAATATTTGGAAGAAGTTCTTTTCTCAGAAGGCAGTGAAGTACCAGAACAGGTTGCTTAGAAAGGCAACCAACTGCCCCATTCCTGGCAGTGTTCAAGGCCAGKWTAGACAGGGCTTTAACCAACCTGGTCTAGTGGAAGSTGTCCCTGCCCAGAGCAGGGGAGTAGGAACAAGATGATCTTTAAGATCCCTCCCAAGTCAGGACATTCTATGGTTCTGTACGTACACAAATGCATCCATGCACACGCATATGTGCATATAGAGAGAGCTGCATATTTCTGCATCACATAAACTACTGCTGAATTACAGAATATTCTGAGTTTCACCTACATACTACAGTTTGTTAAGGCTACTGAGTACTGAGTCAATGCCCCTTCCTCCTTCCCTGTTTTTATTGCCTTTTTTTCAATTCTTTTGGAATATGACCATGCTGATAAATGATGCATCACTGAAGGGCACTTTGTTTATTTTTGGCTGTGATGGGAGGATGGAAGCTTTTTCGTGTAGGGCTACTTCTGGAAAATAAGGGAAAACAAAYGGGGTCCTTCAAAGAGGACAAAATGGGAACCTGGAGCAGAAGGACCTCCATGACATGCTGGTGCTGCTGGCTCTGGGCAGTCAGCACCTGGGGGTCTGGGAAAAGGGGAATAGCTRGCCCTGGGCCCCCAGAAGAGGGCAGCTGCTGCAGACTCCTATGTCRCTGCCTTTCATTCCGCTTTCACCCGACACTCTCTCCAGCCTCCCTTTTTTACAATTTTATGTAAACTCTGGGGTCCTGCCGGATGAAAATGCTCTCTGTTTCGCAGCGGAGCTGTGGCTTTTGGATTTTACAGCCCCAAAATTACTTCACAATGATCTAGAGCACACATCATAGCCCAGAAACCACACGGGAGCCGTGCTGGTAAAGGAAGCTGAGAGTTGCTGAAGTAGCCAGACTGAAATTTATAACCGTGACCTGGGCCTTGTCAGGCCTTTACGACACCATGTAAAGGGAATTGCTGCTTAGTCACCAATTTGCTTGGCAAGATTGGCTGGATTAGGAAATACATAAAAGGTCAGACAGTAGGAGTTTGTCTAGACATCCTATTTTGGATTATATGCTCTACAAGTTTCTGTGGCAACCCCTGCAAAACATTCATATTTTAGCAATATTTTTCGAAGGCTCCATTTCTATAATGAGCCACCGAAGCTTTTGTGAGCAAAATTAACTTGTTTCTCYGCCACCCGCTACACCCATTTGGGAAGCAGAGTGAGCCTCCTCAGCCAGGATCTGACGGAGGAACCGCCTTATTCCCCAAGGCAGAATTGTGCCTGTGGGGGCAGCTGCGGACCCAGRGAGGGCTGTGGACCTGCCAGGGTGGAGGAGCTGAGACAGGGACTGCATGCTTCCCTGTGGCTGCCAGACCACATTCCACTGCCCTTTGCCAGTCCAGGCTCCACGTGGAGCTTTCCAGAGGCACATCCACAGGGATGGATGGGAGGAGCCAGAAGGAACAGGTGCTGCCCCAGGTTCCCTGCTCATGAGCAGCACAGTGAGGTCCATGGGGAAAAGCAGGGGTGCCATGGCTTGCCACGTGCATCTGAGTCCACTGGGGTTTTAGATGGGCTGCTCAGAATTTTTAGCAGAAATAAATGCAGTATTGTAACAAGAGGGGAAAACCAACCAGTCAGACAGGCAAACATGAGCTACACAGCCAGGATTTTTTTTTACTTCTTGCAGGATCATAGACTGATTTGAATTGGAAGGGACCTTAAAGCTCATCTAGTTCCAACCCCTCTGCCATGGGCAGGGACACCTTCTGCTAGAACAGATTGCTCAAAGYGCTGTCAAACCTGGTCTTGTACTTCTGTGACATTATTAATAATATCATTTAATATTATTTATCCCCTTCCATCTCATCCCTTGTGCAGGTGACAAGTAGGAACAGCTTCAAATTTTGGTCTCTAGGATTCTTTCTCTGGGCTGTTAAAGTGAGGGTGAAAAAGAAAAAAGGTGAACTCCATGAGTTTCAATGACACTAATTGGATTTGGCTCAGCTTTCCATGTTGAATCAAATAGATGCCAACTTAAACTACATAAAATGTAGCAAGAAAGATTTTATGAAAACCAAAGGTAGATTTACTTTGTCTACTCAAGTAAAAATGAATGAATAAATAAATACTYCAGACAGCACTTTTGACCTGGTTCATTAAAGTAAGCGCATGCTTAACTTTATGATTCCTATCATCTGATACCTAAAAAACTAGCTTTTAAATTCATTCCTGAAAGGGCTGATATTTATTAGGACTGGTCAGTTTTCTTTCCTTTTCCTCATAATTATCTTCTGGATAAATAGTGCTGTGAAAGGGGTTTTGCAATGCAGCCTGCTGACATAGCCAGAACCTGGAGCCACAGCGGTGCCAATCGAGCGGCGCAGCAGATGTTCCTCTGATGGTACCACACACCTTCCTTGGGCAGTGCTCTTCCCCATCCACCTCCCAGCCCTTCAAAAAAAGTGGGTACCATTATCCACACTCTGCAGCTGAGGAACAGCTGGAGGCAAGCCAGGTTTCAAGAAATAAGCAGACGGTTTTGAGAAGGTGTGGATTACTTGAAGCTTCCCTGAAACTCCTGGGGCAAGAGTGATGTTTCTGTCACTGCTGGCTTTTCATATGTCTATTGAGAAGGTGTGTAATTAGTTTACTTTGTAAATTAAACTCCAGAATACTGTGCTGAGTTACAGCTGGGTTATGCTGTGTTGCTGAGATGAGCAACATTTCTGAAGCACATCTGAGCACATCTGAACACTTCTGAGCAGCGAATAATAGCTGTTCTGCTGATAGCCTTTGAATTTGAAACCTAATGCTCTGGCACTTCCCAGGCAAACTGAGTCAACCCTCATTTGTAGTTGTCTCTGGCACAGGCAGAGAGATTGCACATGAATTTGAGGAGTGTAGCAACACCCCAGGGCTGAGGGTGTGCACTGATGTATGTACTYACATGAATCTATTCTATACTCTAAAACAACCGCAGGCAGATRGATATTTCACAGCCTACCTGTTCAACAAGGCTCCCAAATGACAGCCTATGACTCAAATAATATGAAACTGAAATGTGTGGTGGAAGGGAAATACCATGTTTGACCAAGCAAACACCTCCCTGATTCTAAATTGTTTTCAGCCAGTTTCCTTTGGTTGTACTTCCTTGGTGATTTGCCTATAAAATGAGCTTTTATTTGATGCTTTGAAATACTGTGTTAATAAGGAGGCTATAGAACCACATCAGATATTTCTGAATTCCAGCACAAATCTGTTATCTATTATTATTATTATTATTATTACGCCAACAGCCCTGTTCGGGCAAAGAAGTTTTGCAGTACAATTTGCCAAATGAGTAACAGGTCTCTGCCCTAAGGAGCTTACAGTCTAAAGGCAATTTTGGCAAGGTTTTCAAAGGTGCTGTGTACCCACAGTTTACAGTGACTTCAATGAGAACCTGTGAGTCCAATGGCAACTTTGAAAATCATGCCAAATATAAATAATTACTTTTTCTTTTCCTTCTTTGATATCTGGAAGTCACTCATAACTTTTTAATTACAAACATATTATTAAATTTTATTGTTTGACTTGTTTAGTTCCATCTCCCGCTTTCAAGACTGATCTGCATTTGATTGATAGACATCTGTCTCTTCTTCCCCTACCATGTAAGAGGAGCCTAATAGGCTCCTAGGAATGGCTAGCCACCACTAGGGAAAATCATACTGAATGTAGCAGCTATTGGGCTGAGCTACATTACTATTTTTATAGGTGAATATAACTGGAAGGTTGTCTGTTGCTTGTACCATATAAATTCATGAGACTAATAACGTCACTAATGCTTACAAATATAAGGGGCAAGTAGGTGGGATATTTTAGATCTCTATTAGTATGTAGTAGCCTCAGGATACAAGGAAAAGAGGTTTTGATAGGTGCTTRTGCATAATGGGGAGCATATTTTAAAATCGTTTTTAAATATAGGCTTCCTGGCAAAGCTAATACCTTCAAAATGCTAGGGCAATATAATCTGTAGGAAAATWCATGATTAAATTTAAGATTCAAACAAGTTATACATCGCTTGTGATGTTTTCCACTATTCATACAGATAACTGGATACAGGATATGGATTGTGTGTTGTGGAGGGCCACTGACCTCTCCATACTCCCTAATGAACACTGAAACTCAGTACATATTTTCAGAGTAAAGGCATTTAGCAGATTATACCTGGATTAAGAGGAAAAGGGGTTTTATTTTTCTAGGGACTTGCAAGACATTGCTATTACTCTTCTACTTCATATTCTTCACTCTTCTACTTTAGAACTAAGCTATGAAATATCTACAGGTTTATTAACAAGTTTATCAAGTTTATCAAATATCAATTAAGAGGAAAAGGGGTTTTATTTTTCTAGGGACTTGCAAGACATTGCTATTACTCTTCTACTTCATATTCTTCACTCTTCTACTTTAGAACTAAGCTATGAAATATCTACAGGTTTATGAAGAAGAAAAGCAAGAGAGAAGTTAAATTTATTGGTGTGGTCAAGGTATTAAGCAGAACAGAAAAGCAATGTAGAATACATAAAAGGCTTGAAAATTAAGAAGAAAATTAGTTCTCTGTACATGGTGGGAAATAGTAATTTTATTCACACCCAGTTCTTATTTGGTGCTTTTCTCTTGCGGATCTCAAAGTATCTTAGCAAATCAGTGACTACCACTGCCTGATTT
Organism: Malurus melanocephalus; assembly: GCF_030028575.1. NCBI lineage: Eukaryota > Metazoa > Chordata > Aves > Passeriformes > Maluridae > Malurus > Malurus melanocephalus. The sequence continues at coordinate 490,846 of NW_026623561.1, forward strand.
ATGGATGGAAAAATTAAGGAACAGAGCATTTCACATGCTTAATGCTGCCTAATACACCAGCTAGGAATAGCAACCATATCCTTCTGCTGCAATGCTGAATCCACTAGATCATATTAAGTATGAATGATGATTCAGCTGAAATCCATGAAAAAGCACTGTTGAATTGCCACCAATATTGGAATGCAGCCTACAAAAGAAATTTGGTTTCTCTTACTCAAAATATGCTGTGAAAATGGTCTGTTCCACCTGACCATGGCATCCTCACCCAAACCTGACATGAGACTGCAAAAGRCAGCAGGYTGTTYRGAAGACCTGTTCCGCCCTTCCTCCTCCACAGGTGAGCAGARGMAACAGGCCTCTGCTCCAGAYTTTCTACCCACRTTACCCTAGACAATTTCCATTCCCTTYAGGAAAACTGCTGCATCATCCGTCTGTGAGTTTCCCTGGTGCCTGGCATCCCRCCAGAGCTATGTTCTTTGAAAATCTCCTCTTCACCTTCACATTGTCCACATACATGTATTAATAATGGTGATTACAGTTGAGAATTATCTTATCTTGGCTGCAGCTTTTCGGACGATAAAATAAAAAATCTACTGACTTTGTTGATGTTGCTTATCTCCCCTGCCAAGTCCTCACCTCCTTCTCCTTTCTTGGGTCATTTCCAAAGTCTGTTTTCCCTCCACATTATTTTCCTTCTTGTTGAATATTGTACTATATTAATACTTTTTCTTCCTATTTCCCTCTGCCTTTTTCTCCTCTCCCACATTCTGATTCTGTTCATGACCTCRATCCTTCTTCTTCTATGCCTTTTTCCCACATTCCTCCTTTTCWGTCTGGTTTGTCCCAGTCTCCTCAGCCAGAAACAGATCAATCATGTCAGGTGGTYTGGGGAGTTTTAGAGCAAGTTCATGAACAGCAGTTGGTCAGGCCAAGGAAAGCATCTGGATTCAGCAGTTTCTCAGCTGTTTTTCATCTACCTTCTGCTCAGTCTGAGCACATGGAAGGAGGCACAGCTGCCACATCTGCTGCAGAGGTGCTCTGTAGCCATCAGGGATGATGAGGTAATACAGCTATCCAAAAAATAGAGTGAGTGCCCATGCCTTTTCACCCTGTTTGACCAGCAGGAGCTCACCCTAACTTGCCTTACAGATATAGGAAAAGGTTTAGGAATAAGCTAAGGTGGGGGTAACCCATTAAATATTTGCAGCAATTCTCAAATCAGCTCTCTTCTGGCCAGACTAAACCAGCAAGGTCAGAATGCTATTTAATACAGGGAAGCAGACAAACTCATTGAAAATTGTCTATGATTAAAGCCAGCTTTGGTCTTCTGTGTACTTAGAGATTCTGCCCAGTCAGGATCACAAAAAATACTATATAATTAATAGTGTTGGTCACAGAGAGTAGTTATGTTTGATGAGTCTGATTTAAAGATAATATGCTGTGAAAATGGTCTGTTCCACCTGACCATGGCATCCTCACCCAAACCTGACATGAGACTGCAAAAGACAGCAGGCTGTTTGGAAGACCTGTTCCGCCCTTCCTCCTCCACAGGTGAGCAGAGGCAACAGGCCTGCCACTGTCTGCCTTCATGCCTAGCTGTCAGCCCTTACAGGAGGGTGCATCCAGCACCATATTTCATCTTGCATGAGAGAGAGACTACACCAGCACTGGAAAAACATTCAAGGAATATAAACTCCACAAAGTGGGCTAGTTTTGCAGGCAGAGCCAATATGTCCAGAGGATTCACCTGCTCCACAGGACTGATGCCTCAAGTCCTGAGGCTCATTTCCCCCCAGGCCTGGCCCTCTGCCTGCTGAAGCAGCAGCTACAAGAAGGATGAGGAGGCAGACGGTGCTTTGTGAGCTGCTGGCCTTTCCAGCACCGTCCTGTCCAGATGTGCTCTCAGCAGAGACAGATGCTTAAATTGCCTGGGGCCCTGCCTGTTCTGACTCCCATCATTGCTACTGCCAGTGGAAAATTGTAGACCAAAAAAAGCTTCATGTAAATAGACTCTTGTTTAGAAGCTTAGTGCCTCCAGCTGTTTCYAACTGAAGCATGTCAAGGTGTAGGAGGGAAACCCTAATGGCTTATGGGGAGCTGGGAAACACCGACTTCCATGAAATGCTTGTGGCCAGCTTTAAATGTTCTTAGAGATCTTATTTTTAACTGTTTCGGTAAGCAAGGGATCTCTAGCGGTTGTTTTGAGGATAAGTAAATGAAGTGTTGGTAATTTAATATCAACTATGTGCTTGGCCTCATAAATTTTGTTCTCTCTGTCAGTTCTTCATGAAGCCACAGAAACCAAACTTTAATAGTTGTCTCTTCCTCAAAACAACACGATTGCTTTTGCAGTTCTCTCTTTGACAAGCTGCCAGCAGTGCATTATCTATACACAGGATCTCACAAGGCACTTAAAAGCTGCATATCATCACAAGCTGTCTTCYTGGTAAGAAATAGTGTAGTGTTTGCTCTACTGAAACAGTAGTTAGCTGTGAGGTATAAATTCCTGYATGATGACTGTAGAGTTTGGATGGTGATGTAAGGGCTGCAGAGAAGGCAGTAACTCTCTGAGAATGCCTTCCCAGGACTTCTCATCACCATGGAGTGCCTAAATAATACCATAAATTGCAGGCTGATTGGTTGGAGGAGACTTCAGCTCCTAAATATCTCCTCCCAACATACACACTGGAATGAGACATCTAAGTTACTATGATGCCTGGGCTATCCTCCAGCCCACTCACTCCTCAACATTTTTACATTCTGTTCTTTAATAAAAATGCTTACTGTTTTTCTCCCTTTCTCAACTTTGCCTTTTTCCATTATCCTCTCTAAAACTCTTTTGAGTGGGTCTGCCTGCTGTCTACACCAAGTCATTAAACAGATCACTTCAGAGAGGGTCTCCAAAAGGAAATTGCCGCTTCCCTTTATCTGATTGGTGAGGTGAAAATTTGGTCTTTGACACTTTGCTCAATCCAATAATACATCCAACCCCCACCACACATACATATTTATTATCTGCTTCTTATTAATGTCTTGCTAAGATGTGGGTCATCTGGACTGCTACTTCTGCCAATACACTTCCACAGAGTTGAAGTATCTGTGGTGTGCTCAAAGGTAGCTTCTGCAGTTCTCAGTCAGTAGAAACATAATTTTACACAAGTTTTTTTTTTTTTTTTCTTAAAAGGATCCCATCTGCGGAATGGTAGAGAACTCCTCAGGTTTGCTAGATTTGGCTGTTACAAATCAAGGCAATTTGTCTCTTAGAATCTGGCAGGATAACTCCTCTATAGTTATGTTGATGCCTTATCCATTAGGCTCACCTGAAACAGAGGCCAGACAAACTTTAGAGAATGAGAATTGACAACTTTAATACAGGCCTAACAGGCCCCCTGGTACMTCAGGGCACACAAAAGCCTCTTCCTAAGGCTACACCCAAAATGGACCCCRAGTCATGAGATCTTCACCTTTTATAACTTCTGCCTTATYAACATATTGGGCYTTAATTCTCCAATGATCTTCAGGTCATGATGTCAACCACCCCAAACTTGCTCCCCGCTCCAGCTCGCTGTTGTTTACATATTTTGGGACTCTGAGGCAGCGAGGTGTCCTTGGATTCAGGCTCAGAAAGGGATTGTTTTGTCTAAAGATGACAGAATGGTAGTTTTAGTGTTGTACTAGGGAAGTACACGAATACAGATGTATGAAAATATAGAAACTAAAAATCCTAAGGCATCATTTCCCCCCTTTAGAGGCCTCACAAGGCCTCTACCTTGTCAGGTCTCTATTCTAARTATCTACTGACAGTAACAACAATGTATATTTAACAATAGTAATGTTTTACTCAGTTGGCTATCATATAAACAGAATTAGGATTACAGTTACTATGAAGAGCTCTAATCTAGGTCAGTTTGGTAACCATGATGGGAGGATGTGGAAGATATACTCAAAATTCAGCGCAATGTATTTTGGATGCTATCCGATCTGAAAATTTGAAATTTAGGTATACTTTGGACCAGAATCATGCAAATTTCGGTTCCACTCCTGGGCCATGGTTACCAACTGTGTAGATAACAAGCATGGAAACTCTTGTTTTAAACTACATCATCCCCRTTTGCACCAGTCTCTGTTTTTCCAGTTGTTTCAGGAGCAGAAGCCTTCTTAACTCGGGAKTAGTGAATCCAGAGTCCTTTGCCAGTGACTGACTCCAGTAAGGGCTGTCAGCAGGACTTGGAATGGTCCTCTCCATTTGACCTGTAAAGGATCACCGTCCCACCACTTAACCTAGACCCAGTCTCCAGTTTGGAAGGGATGTGCAGGTACATCCAGTCCKATGGGTCTGGATAAAATGATGTAATTCTGAAGCTTCTGCAAAGTGGAACTTAAAACTAAGCATCTGCAAATCAAGCTTGTTTTGAGAGTTACATTCATGCATTTAGCTTTATCACTTGTCTGGGATAAGTAGGGAATTTCAATATCTCAAATATTTYCCCAACATTTGACTAACTTTCCCAATCAYTGGGGGACCAACCCCAAAGGAACTCCAAACCTTGGAATTGTATGGTTAGGTAAAACTTCCACCATCTGCCTTGCTGTGTTAGTGTGACAGGGATAAGGCTCAGACCATGCATTAAAAGTGTCAATCCAACACCAGTACATACCTGTATCCTTTTACGTGGTAACTCAGCAGAATCTATTTGCCGATAATCTCCAGGAAAGTCCCCTGTCTCTGTTGTTTCAAACACAGCTATTTTGTTCATGTTTGGGTTATTTTTATGGCAGATTTCACATTTGCCTGTTATAAACTGCACAATATMAGTCACTTCCTTTCCTATTGTTACCTTCTTCAGATGTTTTAAAAGGTTTTCTKCTCCCCAGTGGGTACACTCATGCTCCCTCTGAGGGAGGGAGGGCTATTTCTTGAAGGAGAGGAGGTGCAAGTACAACCTGGTCTACTGGGGTAACAGCCCACCCACCTTCCTSAATTTCAGCTTTAAGAGCCTTAATCAAATTTTGATCCCCCTGCTCGTATTTTGGAGTAAAYCCTGTCAAATCTACCTCCTTCTGTGGCATCACTGTAAATTTGTCTTTTCCTGTACCCCTTTCTGTTGCTTTACCARAAAGGTGATTTCCGAATTCAGGGGTTGTTTTCCCTTTTTGCTGACCTCTTCAGAGCATGACAGTTACCTCTGTAGTCTTTTGGATATTCTGCATGAGTGCAAGGTTTTGTTCTGCATGCCTAATTTCACCACCTTGAGCAGTCAGCAGGCCACGTCCCTTCCAAATAGCTCCATGGGCATGAACAATGCTAAGCACACCCGTCCATATGTCCACGTTCTTTCCCCTGCCCAGTTCTAGAGCTCTCATCAGCGCAATCAGTTCAGCTTTGTGTGAGAACATATCTGAAGGCAAAGCTTTTGCCTCAATAACCTTATCTGTGGTGGTTACTGTGTAGCCTGTCATTCGTTTACCATGTTTCATGAAGCTGCTCCCATCCGTAAAAAGTTTCCAATATGGATTCTCCAGAGGCACGTCCTTCAGGACTGGTCTACTGGAATAAGTCTCCTCTACTGTCTGCAAACAGTCATTCTCAGACATGTTATCAAATACTGTGGATGACAAAAACATTGCAGGGTTTACAACAGATGTTGTTTTTAGGGTAACATTATCTTGTTCCAATAACACAGATTGGTAGTTAAGCATTCTGCCAGGGGATAGCCAGTGTCCCCCCTTTTGCTCCAGTACAAATATCACCGTGTGGGGTACATGCACGACAATGTGCTGACCAAGGGTGAACTTAAGGGTCTCCTGTATCAGGATGAGAGTTGCTGCCACAGCCCTCAAACACCCAGGCCACTCTTGGCTAACATTGCCTAGTTTTGAAAAAAAGGCCACAGTTCTTCGTTGGTCTCCAACTGGCTGTGTCAGTACTTCCAGAGCAACACTGAGTCGCTCATATGTAAAAAGCTCACAAAGCTTACTTAAGTCCGGCAGCCCCAGCTGCTCCAGCTGTTTAAATGCAGACCTTGTACTCTCTATGGGCAATAGTCTTTTTGGCTGCCTTAAGGGTCCCATACAGAGGTTTTACCAGTAGTCTTTTCCAGTCCTCCAGCTTTTTTGCCAGCTGGCTTTCGAATAAGAAGGTGAGTTGGGTCATCTTCCCTGTCTCAGTATCTCTCCATCCAAAAGCAAAGAGCTTTTGCTTRTTTTTGTGCACAGGGGTAGGGGTATAGGAAAAGACAAATTTCAGAYYCAAAGCAGYGATCCTTTCAAATTCATTTGTCAATATAATCACAATTCCCTGATCCAGAATTGAACCMGGGCTACCTCAGTAAAAACCAGGAATCCTAAGCCCTGGGCAACTAGGGAGAACACCTTGATGTTTTGTCTTCTCTTCAGAGGAGCTATCTGTATTGGGCTCATCAGGCTTGTCTTTAATTTCTTCCTTGGTTTTGCGAGGGACCGGCAGCTTCGGGACGTGCCCCACTTCCACCCCTGCTCCCAGTCTCAGCTCGGAGGGGTAATGGTGGACCGGGTCCCACTCCAGAGTGAGCGGTACCCGGGTGACCCGACTGGGTATTGCCACCTGTGAGAGTGGCCGCACACCTCCAGGGACCTGAGCTGCAGGAACCACTCCCATTCTTCCCCAGGTACCGGCCCCGGGGGCGGTGCGATCGACTGCGGGGGCCGCCCCTGCCCGCCCCCAGGCTCCTCCTCCAAGGAAGGGAAAGGCGGCACGGGGGGCCAGTGCAAACCTGGTATCTCTGATTTCACGAAAATCCCCAGGCCCCACCCCCGGTGGGGGTGGCAGGGGTCTATCCCCTTTCAGCCCCTGTTGCCTCTCCCCCGCTTTCGGCAGAGACGCTGCTGAGATCACGCCCTCGGTGGCGGTCACTCTCGGAGACTGCTGTGCGGGAGAAAAGGAAGGGGCA
>NW_026623561.1:497829-505908 GCF_030028575.1 Malurus melanocephalus
GGGTAATGGTGGACCGGGTCCCACTCCAGAGTGAGCGGTGCTGCCCTGGTGACCAGTGTGGCTATTGCCACCTGTGAGAGTGGCCGCACAGCTGCCCTGCAGCCGAGGGGCTCCGCCCCCCATCCCCATCTCCAGGGTCCTGAGCCGCAGGAACCACTCCCATTCTTCCCCAGGTACCGGCCCGGGGGCGGTGCGATCGACTGCGGGGGCCGCCCCTGCCCGCCGCCAGGCTCCTCCTCCAAGGGAGAGAAAGGCGGCAGGAGGGGCCAGTGCAAACCCGGTATCTTTGATTTCACTAAAACCCCATGCCCCACCCCCGGTGGGGGTGGCAGGGGTTTATCCCCTTTCAGCCCCTGTTCTCCCTCCCCCCCTTTTGGCAGAGACGCTGGCGTTGCTGGCGGTCACTCGCGAGACTGCTCCGCGGGAGAAAAGGAAGGGGCAGGGGGGGATCGGAGCCGGACTCAGCAGTCACAAGTGCCCCCCCCTCCCCTTTTAAAGAGGCGGTATTAAATCGAAATTGATCTTTCCTTTTCATCCTCTTTTTTCCCCTAAAACCATTACATAACAATTTTCCCCGTGTCCCTGTATAGGAATTGGAGTCATATGAGAGTGAGTCCTCCCACGTGAGAAGCTGCATCCCATGCCTACGCTTGAAACASCAGACAAAAACAAGGAACACTYGGGATTCGAACTCTCAATTTCTGGGCATGTAGCGCAGAACTCAGTTAACTTTTCAAACCCCCAACCACAACACCGTTTCTCATTTGCTTACTYATGTGCCTCTGTTGCTGAGTTCTTGGACTCCCGGCACTGCTTGGACTGCTTTGGCCACCCCCCAAAAGCTGGCCGGGGCAGGGTTTGGATCTGACTCGGTCGAGGATTCTCAGGAGCCTCCTCGTCCCATATGGAGTGCCAGAACTGATGCCTTATCCATTAGGCTCACCTGAAACAGAGGCCAGACAAACTTTAGAGAATGAGAATAGACAACTTTAATACAGGCCTAACAGGCCCCCTGCTACATCAGGGCACACAAAAGCCTCCTCCTAAGGCTACATCCAAAATGGACCCTGAGGCATGAGATCTTCACCTTTTATAACTTCTGCCTTATCAACATATTGGGCTTTAATTCTCCAATGATCTTCAGGTCATGATGTCAACCACCCCAAACTTGCTCCCTACCCCAGCTCGCTGTTGTTTACATATTTTGGGACTCTGAGGCAGCAAGATGTCCTTGGATTCAGGCTCAGAGAGGGATTGTTTTGTGTAAAGATGGCAGAATGGTAGTTTTAGTGTTGTACTAGAGAAGTACAAGAATACAGATGCATGAAAATATAGAAACTAAAAATCCTAAGGTATCAATGTTACTTTCAGTAACTCAAAAAACTCTGAGCAGACTGCTTGCTTTCATATCCAAAATCTTGCCAGTTAAGGTTTCTACTTAACAGTTAATCCCATTCATAATTAAGCTCAACAAAACCCTGGTATGACTTTTYTAATCATAACACCAAAATCATAAATTAGGTAAATGGAAACAGGCTAGRTAATGGATAATYACAGTGCAWKGAGAAGTTATCTTTGGAGCAGTGGRTGTCCTAGTGGCTGTATGGTTGTGTGGTGTCAGCCATGCACACTTTGTCGGATGATTGGGAGCTACCCACTCACATTGATGCTGTGCTCTCAATTCTGGATTGAGCAGATGAAGGCCAGCTGRTCATAGCACTGACTCCAGGGATGGCCTTGCAGACCACAGAGACTCGCAGACTGCGGAGGACAGGGCTTCCCACAGCTCAGACATTGAGGTAGACATTCCAAGCTAGACATTTCAGATGCCCACTTTGCAGTGCTGAAACAAGTAACGTTGGGCAGCTTTAGGAATGTCTCTCTTATTCCATAAGAACACAGACTAAAATTATGACTAAAGCATGGTGCCTAATATTTAGCCAGTTAAATAAATTACCTAAATTCTTCACCATTTTTAAATGTTCCTTGTTTAACAGGCTTAGAAGACTAAACCATGTTGTACTACCTGGAAATGTCCAAGAAATCCAGCCATATTTATTACCAAGCCAAGAGCTAAAAAATGCTGCTGTCTCTTCATTTTCTGAAATCTTTCTATGTATACATTTATTCTATCACTGTTGGAATATGTCAACATATGTTAACTAGTGAAGCTGAGAAAGAATCGATTACATCAATAATTTCATGCATAAATAATTTTGCATCACGATCAAGTTAATAAGTAATAAAATGTTGCCTCAACCATAGCCACTCAGGCTGTAAGTTATGTGCTGGATTTTTCACCTCAACCACATTTGGAATTGGCATAAATTGTACAAATTAAGAAGCAGCATGAGAAAATTCTAGTGTCTTCAAGTGCCAGTTTAGTACCTGTTTCCATTAATGGAAACATATGGTCAGCTGGGATGAAGCCAGCCTTACAGCTAGAGCAATCTCCAGGACAGTTTTCTGTCTTTTCTGCCTTCAAGCCTTTCCCTTGAAGGAAAGGAAGCTCTCCTGGTTGGTATCAAAAGTAATGCCCCAAAGGTCCTCAAGACATCAGACAACAAAATATTTGTGAGGTGAACAATGCCAGCTGAGCGAACCCTCTGCTTTCTTTTGATGACATCTGATTGGTTCCATTAGCACTTACCATAGAATCACAGAATTGTTTGGTTTGAAAGGTACCTTAAATATCATCTAGTTCCAGCTCCCCTGCCTATGGCAGGGACATCTTCCACTAGACCAGGCTTCTCAAAGCCCATCCAGCCTGTCCTTGAACACTGCCASGGATGGAAACAACTTCACTAAGCAACCTGTGCCTCACCACCCTTGCTGTGAAGAATTTCTTCCCAATGTCTATTCCAAACATACTCCCCTTCAGTYTGAAGCCATTCCCCCTTGTCCTGTCACTACATGCCCTTGTAAAAAGCCTCTCTCCATCTTTCTTGTGGGTTTTCCTTCAGGTACTGGAAGGCTACAATTCAGTCACCTCAAAGCCTTCTCTCCTTTGGGATAAACAATCCCACTTCTCTYAGTCTTTCCTCATAGGAGAGGTACTCCATCCYTTTAGTTATCCTGATGGCTTCCTCTGGACTCGCTCCAACACATCAGTGCCCTTCCTTTGCTAGAGATCCCAGGGCTAGATGCAGCACTCTGGTGGGGTCTCAACAGAGCAGAGGGGCAGAATCCCYTCCCTCACCCTGCCATCCGTGTTGCTTTTGGTGCAGCCCAGAGTGTGACAGGCATTCTGCCTCAACATTTTTTGTTTTGCTATTGCTTAAAAGGAAYGTGTAAGCCAAGGATCAATTTAGCATGCAGCTGGAGCTGGGATTTCTAGGCATAAGAAAAGGATTTCTAGCCACAGTGATGGCTGTTCAACCTCATGTTCTAGCTCTAAAGAGCTTCTTTCATATGAACTGCTGCTCTTAATTGGCATTTGCAGGATGAACGTCTTCATAAGTCCCCATCTGTTTTTTCAAGTTTCACAAGTGAGCAGGGGCATTTCCTTTTAGAAAAKGAAGATACTGATAATGGAAAGTGCAGTAAACTACTTGGAGGGTGGTTTTTGCCACCCAAAATGGCCCTCTATTTCTTCTTCTTTCTTTWAACATACTTCATTTTTATGGTTGGCTTTCCACAGAAATTCTCTGCCTTGTTTCACTTTTCATGTTTTTATGTCTGATTTTGAATGAGTGAAGGAGCAAGGGTTAAAAAACGTGCTTGGGTTTGAAAAGAATATAAGTCTAATTGTTGTTGAAAAGTTTTTGCCAGATGTCTGCATTCAGTGATTTTTTTTTTAATACTGGACTTTTAACCCTAAAGTATTTCAAACTCATTTACTTAAGAATTCACTGGCTGGGACAATAGGAGTGGCCTCTAATTTATGGCAGATTGGATCTGAGTCCTAGCTGTGACATGGGTAATGCTTCAGGAGGGACTGAGTTTGTTTTCCAAGACAACATGAAACAAAAGCTTTTGGCATTGTTGCCTCCCAGTWATTCACCTGTGACATGGCTAGGATGGCACGTGTAGTGGTAGAAGAGGAGACATTCTTTCCTCATTCCTCTTAAATCAAGAAGTAAGGTGGGAGGGATTTCAAGTTGTTATCACCAAGGCATAGTTTTCAGGAAAAACATTCTTATCCATAAAATAAACTCCAAGCCAAAATTAAAAACATCTAAAGTAAAGAACAAAAAAAATCCCTCGGGATCCTATCTAATGTTTTCTTGGAACCAAGACTGCGAATTAGGCTTCTATTTTGTTCCACTGAAGGTAATGAATAATATTTAATAACCTCCTTATGTTATTCTTGGCCTGCCTCTGGAAGGGTTACCCTGGCTGGKCAGCATGGATAATGGATGTCAGTAAARGTGCTAGGCTATTTGTATATAACCTTGGCAAAGATTTTACCATCCTCATTCAAGAGTGATATGGGTCTTTATGAAGTGTATGATTTTACAGCTTCTTTGGATAAAATAGTTATTGCTGCATTTAGAGATAGAAGAAGTTATTTGGAAGGCTGTCTGTGGGGTGCACAGAGGGGATAAGCCATTTCTTTAACTGTCAGTGTAGTCTGATCTGGATAAATTTCCCTTATTAAGGTGGCATCCCATATCAGAGGGGTTGGCCACTGCCCCACCAACAGGGCTGCAAAGYCTCAGCCTGCCTTTCAGTACTTCCTCTCATCTCCTGTTTCCCTGCACYGCATCCACTGACCATCAGTCCTTCAGGAGCCGGTGGGGAGAGCTGTGGTTGCAGAGAAGAGCATTTGTTGAGTACTCAGCCCCAGACAGTGGGAAATATCACTCACTCAGCAGATGAGAAATCAAAACTCTCAAAGGTCCCTCTCTCTGAGGGACCAGAGTCAGTCTCAAGTACCCCACCACTGCTATTGAAATGGTTGTCTGTAACGTCACCAAATGGCAATGAAAACTCCTAAGCAAATTTCAACCTGTTGCCCCTCTTCTGAAATTTCATTTTTAATTACAAAAAAATGAATTAAAGCTGCTCAAAATTAAAGCTGAATTAAAGCTGAAACAAAATGTCATGATGATTAACTGGTATATCCCATATTTTTCTTCTTCCATTTTCTGCAAGTGAGCAAATGCATAGATTCTTTGGATTGCCTAAATGGTGTTTCTTGTTTCACTATAGACTTTTTGGGCAGCCCATGTAAGGAGAGAGACCATTCCTGTTCTTTCACACAGCTTTGTCCTTTGGCTTAGGGTTTCTTTCTGATTTTTGTTCTATCAATAGCTGCTGAAAAACAATGGCTACATATAACAGTTTTGTCCTCATTTAGAGAGAACTTTTTATTGCTGCACTGAAGCCTGATAATCAGTAGTCATATCTCCACAAGTCTGAAACTTTTATTCTTCATCTAAATCCTCTTGAAGTGTCTCTGCAATTCATCATGTTTTGTTTTACTTAAATTGATATTAAAAAAAAAATCTGCTGTTTCAGATCCTCAGATTTTGTTGCTGATCCCCTCTTTATAAAAAGGAAGCATTGTTCAAAGCCTCACTTCAGCCAGTGTTTCTATGCATTCCCCTCCAAGAGTCTTGGAGTCTCCCTTGCACCTAAACAAGGAAATTTTCTGAAATCACCATTTTTGTCCTTTTTACTTTAAGTGGAATTTACATCAAATTTTGCTAGTTTTGGTGTTCAGCATCTGCAGCTCTTCAGAGCAGTCCTCAACATCCCACTTGCAGCACGTCACTGAGATTCCATGGGCTCTGAAGCCAAAATGACCCGAGGCTTCTGCTTTCTCAAAAACATGGATTTTGATTGGTTTGGCCAGGTAGTCAGCGAGAGCTAAGCACTTTCCCAGCAAGTATTGAGGGTCCTGCAGTTACAGTACTGGAGCCCTGGGAAGCACAGCTATCCATGTACATCACAAAGCACATGGAAAAGTTCGCTGTTGCTCCAGGCATCACCGGTGACCACACAGAAAGCTCCAGCTGAGCCCAGGGCTCTACAGMCTGTTTAGTAACTGGCTTTTTTACACCCCTCTGTGTAGAATGAGTAGACACAGAATAGAATGCCTCACAGAATGTGGGGTTTTTATCCAGGATGAAAAGCCTTTTTTACAGGCTTTTGCTGAGTGCTCAMTGGCCACATTGCCAAAGCCAAGTGTGTTTACAGGCAGCTCCCCTGTCTCTCCWGATTCCAGTGCCACTTTCACTGCCACGCCACCTCCTGCCTTCATTCACGGCCTTGCCACATCYTTGCACTGTAGCCTGMAGGAAGCCAACAGGTCTGTCCTRAACACATCAACCYCTTTTTGATGCTCAGTGCTCCCTGYGAGGGGTGACTCCATTGCCCCACTGGCCATGGAGCTCCTTCCAGCCTGCCACACGCTGCTGCCTGCACCTGCCAGCCTCCCTCACCTCCCTCCAGGGAGAAAAGGAAAATGAGAGGGTGTGAATGATTGGACTGGTGATGACATTAGAAATTCCATTCTGGCAGTGCATTAAATCTTCCATAAAAGCTTTGAAGAGCTTCCTGAAAATATGAGCACTAAAGAGTGTGGCAGGCATGTACGGCCTCGGGCTGTAGAGCTGCCACAGGTTCCCCAGGCCAGGTCATTGAGCCCACCTCTCTCTGCCATGCTGGAGCACTCCATACTAGGCACACCCTCCCCAAAGACACTGCCCTTCCAACACAGTTTGAGCACCATCCCCTCCTCTGCTGCCCTTTCTTTCCTGGTCTCTGGAAAAATGTCATGGCTCATKCTTAAGCTACACTGAGTCAGCCCTCGGCTTCCCAGCTGTACACAGGGACTGCGCAGCCGATTTGTTGTGCTTATGGACTGCACAACCTGGGAGACCTAATTCATAGTGGTTCTTTGGGTACACCCAGTATGTTCAAAACACATGAATCAGCTCTTGAAAAAATCATGGAACTCATTAAATGATCATGAGACTCAATAAACACAGCTTTCTTTTTACTTCCTTTTAAAAATTATTACACTTTTATACTTTTAGGTGGCTCTCAGAACAATGTTCAAAGCTCTTCTCCATATCCATGAGGTCTGCAAGCAGAAATAAATGCAGGACATGGAGTTTTAATTAAGAAATTGAATACTGAGAGATTTCTGGTCAAATCAGGAGCATTGTAAGCCTTGAATAAACAACMATTTACATTGCTTCGCACACCCCAGTTTCACAGCATTACTATCTAGTGCCATCTTCAGTGTGAGAAGAGGACCTGAGAAAAGAAAGCTAGGCTGGAATTGGGACCTTTGCTTGATGACTTTATTGGAGAGGGAAAGTCACATCACAGTGTTCCCAGACACCCTGAATATGTTATGCTGGCAAGTCTAATTTTCTGGCACAATACTTATTGTCTCTATGTGAAGAAACCACCCAGTATCTAAAACGCCATAAACACAGTTGTGATTCTAGGAGAGCTTGTTCCAAACAGGCTATAGGACAAGAAAAATCATTTTGCTTTTGTAGCTTTGGGGGTGGAGAAGAGCAAAGGTTGTAGTAGTAAAAAATGTTAAGGGGAGGTCCCATCTCTCTTCTGATGGATGTTTCTACCCAGAAAAAACGAGAGCACTGAAGTCTCGGTGATCTGGATTTGTTACAGCATGAGAGAGGCTGGCATGTGAGCCTCACTCCTCAGGTTTTGTGCAAATGAAAAYTCAACCAGGCCTTCAAATACAGCCTAACTGGAAGGTGGAATTTATGTAACTCATCTGAGTTTGGTCAGACAAGTTTCCTTGTCTGAAATTAGAAATTAGTTCAAACTGTACCACTGTGTTTTAGTTTGAAAGACAGGTGTCTGTCAAGGAAGGCAGGGACCTCTCTTGGAATGGACAACAAGACCCTCTTACCTCCAAATTATTAAAACCTTGAAATTAAGGGGCTTTCAGGCAAAGATATGGGTAAAGGAATAACAGTTCTTTACTAGTATTTATAACAAGGCAAACAAACCACCAACCCAGCGCCAGCGTTCCCGGGCGGTCCCACGCCCTGTCCTGGTGCAGTTCCGGTCACGGCCGCAGGGGGCGCTGCGGGTCCCGGCGGGGCGGGGGCGGTGATTCCTCCGCGCCGGCAGGGGGCGCTGTGCCGC
>NW_026623561.1:506415-518897 GCF_030028575.1 Malurus melanocephalus
CCATGGTGGAATGGCTGCAGCGGCCGTGTCTCTCCCTCAGGCGGTGATGGCGGGCGGGCCCATGGTGGAATGGCTGCAGCGGGAACCTCGGGCCGCGGCTGGGGCGGCACGGGCTGGCTCGCACGGGGTAGCGAGTGAGCGGTGGCCGAAACTCCGCAGCTGTGGCTGTGGTGTGTCTCTGCAGGCAGGAGTGCAGGGTTACAGTGTAGCAGAAACTCGAGCAGTGGCAGGGAAAAACCAGCGGGGCTGAGCAGCAGCAGCCCGACTCCTGAACCGGGAGAAGCTGCCTCAAAGGGACAGGCAGTTTTCCCTTGCGGCACCCAAGTAGGTTGTGAGAGTTCTTTCCAGTGAGGTAGGGTGTTAATAAGGTCTCAGTTCAATGGCCGCTCTTAGGAGCAGAGCCTCACTCACAGTAGAAAGAGGAGATGGAACTCCCCAGTGGTGGTGGATTCTTCCCGTAGCGACCACAGCTTGTCTCCCCTCTGAATGCCCAGAGAGCAAGGAGCTGGTCCCAGACCCTTTTTCCTAGCCCCAAATCTTGCAGTATCTCCACCTCTCCAAGAGAAACCCCCGCAGATCAGGAAGCAGCCAGGTGCAGCCTTCCCCTGRAACTGGGCTAGTTTTTTGTCTTAAGTACTGGTCGTTATTGACTCTTAGAAACAGATGGGACAAAATTCCCTAAAACAAAAGGAAAAATCCTAACCTCCAATACACTGAAAGCCAATTTTTAAATATCCATTAAAGACTTGCTCTCTGCATGTACATTATTAAAGAGAGAAGAAAACTGCACAATGTGTATTTGGAACCAGTTTTGGCTTTTGGAAACCTTCGATGTGCTGAAATACTTAAACTTTCCTTGCTGAATGCTCCTCATGAACTTGAGGTTTCTGGTGTTGTTTTGAGCCAGTTTGGTGACACACAAAAAAGAGACACCTTCACTTCATTCAGTCTTTGCTGTTAAAGCCTTTTGAACAGTGGGCAGACCCTGAACTCACATCYCTAAAACTGCAAAGTTTGTATATTTTGAAGTTTGTGGAGTGACACCAAAACTATAGGTGAAAGAATAATTTTTAAGTACAGTCCCAATGGGAGCAYGGAGACTGTGATTAATTAACATGAGGAAAGCAACATCATTTGAAGTATGGAGTTTGTTGGGTTTTTTTCTTGTGGTCATTTTCATAATTCATTATAAAATCAGCTCTGATCAAGGAATGTTTTTATTTATTTTAATTATGTCCCACTTAATGGAGATGTAATAATCCAAAACAATTCCATTAAAGTAATTATGTTTCAATAAACATAAACTTGGCACTTCAGACTGGAAGTGGAACCTGTACGCTGAGCCAATTAGGAGCAGTGAAATGAACAGGAGACGATTGTAGTTTGTAGAGTGTGTTTATTATTAAACCAGTAACAAATAATCTATTAATCTTTCTCTAAACATCAACAACATAAAAGAGTTCCTCACCTCAAAGTCAGTTGCATTAAACGATTTCAGACAAACAAAATGAGACACCAAAAGTTTTGCATGTCGGGATATGATTTATAGCATGAATTAACTGCTTTTGTGTGATGAAGAGTGTAATTAAACTCCAGTAGCAGCATGAGGCCACAGCAAATGGCTTGGCAGAGAGCAGATCTCTGGAAGCCAGCTCACCGGGAAAAGGGTTTGTGTTGCTGGTGGCACCGGCAGGTCAGTGGGAAAGCTTGTTCCCTGGGCAGGTTCCTTCCTACCTTTGTCATGCACAAAGGAAACTTGTGGGCTTACCAGGAGCAGGCATGCCAGAAGGTACTATACTAGTGAGCAAAACATAAATGCCTTTGTAAAAGCAGAAACATTTCACTGTAGCCTTCCAATG
The DNA here is from genome assembly GCF_030028575.1 of Malurus melanocephalus. Lineage (NCBI taxonomy): Eukaryota > Metazoa > Chordata > Aves > Passeriformes > Maluridae > Malurus > Malurus melanocephalus. Next base: position 508,275 of record NW_026623561.1, read on the forward strand.
GAGACTGGGAATATCACAGGGGAAAAATTTAAAGGGAAGTGGTCAACTCACAAATAGAATTACTTTTTGAGCATGCTCTACCTCTGATGATGGTGTTGCCAAACTGAATGATGTAAGGAAAAGCTTATGTATTTCCCCTTGGCTTCCTTTCCTTCTGTGCCTTTTTCTGCAGCCACGTTTCTTGGTCCTCTCRGATTTCTGATGCAGTAAAGGGGAGAGAAGCATTTATAAAGCTGTAATATTGTGAAAATTACACAGAGAAATGGGAAAGGCAGTTGGTAGAGATGGAATTTCAGAAACTGCTACCTTTTCTGTTAGGCAGGATCTCTAAATAGCCAGGGGTCATCTAATGGGGCCCCACACTGAAACCCTCAGTCTGACAGAGCAACAAGGTGTGTGGGTAGTCAGGACTTCTACATAAAGCTAYTAAAGGGGCTTATTTGCAATCTGTCTGCTCAAAAAGATGATGTCTTCATCAATTTAACATCATTCAAGGACACACTGCTGCTGTTGCCGCTGGCATTTTCAAGATTTTATATGCATTGCCTTTAGTTCATTAAGACAAGTGATCTATTTCTTATGGCAGGCAAAACCAGCTTAAGTTTGTTGGTAGTAAGTCATAAGCTTCTGATTTATTGAGAAAAAAAAATGAAGAAATGTAATATTTTATCAGTCCGAAGTAGCAGTAGAAAAACTTCTGTGTCTGTATATGTAAGCCAATATATTTTCAGTGTTACTGCAAGTGATGGAGTTAAACTTCAAATTCCCTCTGTAAGTAACTCACCTACTTACTCTGGTTCTTCATCTTCAATTTTTATTTCTCTAAATCGTCTCTTTGCCTGTTTGATATTCTTTTGCTCTCTCTAATGATACATGATCTTTAATGTCTTCAGTARTCTAAGCATCTTCTTAGGGTCTTATGTATTATCCAAAGGGGTCTTTCCATTGATATAAAGTGATTTGTAATTACATTTATCCAGCAACTGGATTTGGTGTATCCTAGAGGCTATCAGTGAATGTAGCATCTCCAAAGGCACAATCACTGCTTTAGGCTTGAGAGTGTAGAAGCAAAGCTGGAGACCAGGGTTTTTTGACTCTAGTAAAAAAAACCATGTATTGCTAACTTGAAAACCTAGGTTGTGAAAGATCACTGGATACTTAGAACATCTCTTTTAGCAGTACAAACCTGATGAGGAGTGCCTGAAGGAGGTGGGAGTGTTTAGTCTGGAGGAGAGGAGGCTCAAGGGAGACCTTATCACTCTTTACAACTGCTTGAAACAAGGTTGTAGCCAGGTAGAAATTGATCTCCCAGGTAACAAGTGGTAGCCTCAAGTTGAACTATGGGAGGTTTATATCAGAKCAGATCTTTGGAAAAATTTCATCGTAAGCGTGGGTAGGCTTTAGAAGAGGCTTCCCAGGGAAGTGGTGGAATCGCCATTCCTGGAAGCATTCAAAAGGCATGTGGATGTGGTACCTGGGGGCATGGTTTAGTGGTGAACACAGTGGGGCTGGATTAACAGTTGGATTCGGTGATCTCAGAGGTCTTTTCCAAAATTAATTATTCTACGGTTCTACGAAACAGTGGTTGATGCAGCTGCTGAGGAGGAACATCTTGCAGAGAGATTTGTAACATACTTCTCTTCTCTCTAATGGTTTTGGTTTTAAATATCTCTAGTTTGGAAAGTCATTTTGACTTCCTGACTGCCATTGTCACAGCATCTAAATCCACAAGTGCTGAAGTCAAGTCAGGCTGCTGAAGGCAAGTCACACTTAGAAAGGGGTACAAACTGTGCATGATATCACCCCAAGGGAGCAGCTGCAGGTTGAAGTCCAAGCAGATGTAGCTGGAGGGCAGGAAGGACAAGAACTGCAGTTGGCCCTGGAGCTGTGACCAGGGCTCTCTTAATCATAGCCTCAAGTTACCAGTTGAATAGTTCCTGRTATAAGCTGCTGTGCCTTGTGTGAGGAAATGGTTTTGTTTAAAATGGTGGGTTTGAATGGGTAGCCAGAAAATCCATAACACAGTTTCCAAAAGAGCCGATCTGAGAGCAAGAGAGAGAAGGGTTCATTATCAAAATTGTTGTATGTGGTTTCCATTCCTCTCTTTTCAGTCTCTGTCATCATTTATTGGTTAAGACTTAATAACTAAAAGAGAATATAACTTGGCACTCATTGCCAGAACTCCAAAAGCAAACATTACTGCTGTTTTTTTAACCACAGGCAACAAATCATTTAGAACAGCAGCCTGACCCCAACTCTCCTCTCCCCAGCATCTCTTCCTTAGTGGGGCAGTTGAAGTAGCCCATGATCAGTCAGGCCAGGGGCAACAATGTTTTAGCCCATGGACCCTTAAAACAGAAGGAACAAGTGATTTTAAAAATACGCCTTTAAAGACTGGGGCTTCTCCTTCACAAAGGTTTTTAATGTATTTTAATCAGACAGTTACACAGATGCTTTAGCTAGCCCAACAAAATTTTAAATGGCATGGTAAGGCTGTAGGCAATTAGAACTTTATTTATAGGTCTGTKCAACCAGTGGTAATGAACTTACTGCAGCCTGATTTTAAACAGACACCAGTCATCCCTGACTGCAAAATAAGCTAAATGCAAGTCCACTCACGGTTTCTGCTGTCCTGTGAGTTCAAACTGGAGTGTGGTCAGGAGCTCTGGAGTCTCATTTGGTTTTTAGTATCTCTTGTGAATTACTTCCAGAAACTAATGGAGGAATTCTTAGAACCCAAAACTGCTAATATCAGACCAAAAAAGCATCAAGCCACSCCAGAGATAACCTGAATCAATGGCTGCTTTCCCAAATATAGCAGGGTTTTGGGTTTTTCTTCTCAGCAGCTTAAATTCATCATAGTGAAATGGAATAAAATCCTTTCTTTGCCCTCTGGGATGCTGAATGGCAAATCATTTAGGTGGTTTGTTGCAAGATTCTTTTGTGACAAATGCAATAATTGGCCATACCTTTTTAACGTTAGTATTGTGCTGCATCTTGTTTTAGTTCCAGAAATTCTGACACTTTTATCTTCATTTGGACTGGTCTTTGCCAATTCACTACTCTCATTATTTACATCAAGGGGATGCTATGCTCTGTCCCTGCAATTTCGTCAGTTAGTACAGTGGCATATATTTTGCTTTAAATTGAATTTCATATACCTCTAACAAGGCTGATCTCTGGTGCAGTAACTGCCTTGATATGAAATTTCATTGGAAGAATGTTTTCTGCCTGAGAACCATTCATATATATGAGCTGCTGCAACCAATTAAAATATTAAGGAACCTAGAGTTGAATAACTATCGGTGAAAATTTAAGAACAGGGTGGTAGTTTTCAGCCAGTTTTACAGAAAGTCAATAGGTATCCGGAGGTCCAATTACAGGAAATGTTTTCGCAGTATGAAATAAAATTATAAGAAATAGAGAAGTTAATGAGAAGGTTACAGGCACCTAGCATGCTTTTGGTCTTGGCATAATGAATTAATTAAGAAGAATCAGTATTAAATAGTAAAGATGAAATTCTGCTGTGCATTGCACCTCTTTAAATCTGGCATAGTTTCACAGACTTCATAGAAATCACATTGGATATAAAAGTGAGAGACACAGAAAACTCACACYGTGTCAAGCCAAAATGTACTGTCCCTTTTGGCCAAAGGTCCACCTCCCCCTGCCTATTTAGTGCAGTTTAGAGGCCGATTTCAAAGCCACTGCCCCCCACTAATAGGGTGCAGCAAGATAAAGGGCAGCATCTTATTCCCACTCAGCTACTTCAGGGTGTCTGAGTGATGAGGTACCTTCTTTCTTTGGCTATGTGTTTCAAATCGACTGAGGAGATCAGTTCAGTTGGTCAGAGCATGGTGCTAATAATGCCAAGGTCATGGGTTCAGTGCCTGTATGGGCCATTCACTAATAAGTTGGACTRGATCACCCTTGTGGGTCCCTTCCAACTCRGAATATTCTGTGGTTCTGCGAAGACTAAGTCCGCTGTTCCTCTTCTAGATTCATTCTGGGCCATTTAGCCTACCTGGCTTTCAGCTTCTGTGATTTCCTCTGTTTCCTTGCAGACAACCTGCCAGCAAGCTCTGCCTGCAGCAGGCATGGGACAGCATTGTCGCCCTGCCCCATCTACCTGCTGTTTGCCTCAACAGCGCGTGCAAGCTCTGTTTGCTGTTCAGACACCGAGCTGTGCACCTCCAGGGCTGCCAAGCATGCTTGGTAAAACCTACTCAGCCATTCATTTAAATACTTGTTAAACAGGAAGCTGCTGTTGGAAAGTTGAGCACTGGTTTATATTTAAACAAATAGTAGGAACAGGCGTGAGTGTTATTTTGTGATGTAGTGGAAAATTTGAATGACTTGCCTTATCCCACAAGTATCCCCTTGAAAACAAACTTTAGAGGCTGCTAAGGACCCTGCTCAAACCTGTRAGCTTTTGCATTGGTAGCAGCAGTGAAAGGGTTAACTTGCACAGTTCTTTCACTGCAAACGTAGGCGTTAAAGGAAAAGTGATGCACATTGCTGTAGCATTGGTGTTTCCCTTGTGATTGGAGGAAAGTAGTTATTAAGGTCAGCCATGCTTATTTTTGGCTGATGTGGAGCCCCTTTCAGCCCGAACACTCCTAAGGAGTGTACTTAAGGTCAAGAAAGTAGCATATTTTGTGAGTGAAATAAACAAGGAAACCAAATGTTGGTGTGTTGAGTACCTCCTTTTAGTAGCTGTGGACTGTCAAGACTTACTCTTTTAATCTAGCCTCTGTCTCCATCAAAGTGAGGTCAGATGCAGCTGTGGGGTCTCCAGAAAGTTTGAGGCATTTCAGGGAGACACCAGGATGAAGAGATGGGGGAAGCCCAGAGAAGCCAAAGGGTTCATGGGTCAGATCATTTGGGTCTTTAGATGTTCTGTGAGGGTGTAGCTTCACAGTTGTGGGGTTTTGCCAGAGATTTGTTCTGCTGGAGATTTTTGTTCTGCTGGAGATTTTTGACTCCTCTGGTCTCTCTGCATACATTTGATAGGCCATCCGTCAGCAGAAAGTGCATGAACTCTCAGAAGGCAGATCTCTGCACCCCCGTCACCCAGAGACAGTGTGATAACCGCCACAGTGACACAGCGGTTGTTTTACTCATTGCAGAGTTACTCCTCAACAGAAACAGTCACGGGTGTTTACACAGACAACAGTTCCTGCCAAACTTCACAGCATAGCCAGAAGAGTTTAACTGAGAATGCATTTGGAGACATGCTGTCACAGTGACACATAGTAAGGTGTAAGGCAGCAGAGAGCCTCACATTTTTCCTTAATGACCAAAATGGTTAGCAGCAGATATAGCACCATATTTTTCTAGTCATCATCAGACTTCAATTCTTCAAGCTCTCCTATTTGCCTCTCTCACTTCATGGTGACAAGTGCCATGTAAACAACCCTACTACTAATAGAAATAATGTATTATATTTATATCTTCTTATGATTCATAGATTATATAATTGATATAATTACCATTCGAATTCTTTCTTTTAGTTCATGCTCCACAAATGAAGGTGGTTATTGATGATCCAATGCCAAGAAAATACTTTAAGTTTAAATAATTCTCTCATTACTTTTTCTAATAATGTTTCTTATACTTAGACATGCACAGGCATTACAGTACTTTGAAAGGATTCACTTTTTCTTCAGTGTTCAAAGTCCTCTCCATTTAACATTTAATATATTCTTGTCTACTGGAATGTTAGGGCTCAAAAATGCATTGCAAGCTACAGGCCAAGTTATTTCTCCTGTGAATAATTTAAAGCACCAAAATAATTTTCTTGTCTTGGAAATGTGGCCTGAAAAGAACACAAAATGACTGTCCATGCAGCAGGTAAGATGCTGCTAAAACTCATCCATGGCCAGCCAGCATCTGGGGCTGCACATGACATGCTTCCTTCCAGCATCCCGAGCAAGGRCTGATCCCTTTTCCCTCCAGAGCCCACCCTGATCCCAAGATAGGTGGGTGAGGTAATGCAGCTGCCTTTCATGACTGTGACCCAAGAGGGTGGTGGTGGGTTTGATTTTTTTGTAAGATTTTGCCAAAACAGAAAATCAGAATTAGYGTGTTCAAAACACATCTGAACAATGGAACACATACAAATTAGTGTACCCACCCACAACGCCGAATACATAGCCAATGAGTCATGCGCAGGGCCCAGTGTGAGAAATCTGTGTAATGGGTTTTATTTCACTTTCTTTTTTATTGCAGTTATGCTTCTCTCTAGCTGATAATTTTTGCACTCTGAACTAATAACATAAGGATCTGAGCTTTCCAAGATGTCCTAGTGGTACAACATGTCATTTGTTAGACTTTAAAGTTCAATCTCTGTGGAAATGCAAATGTGTTATATCTTAGGACCCTAAACTCTTTCGTTTTCATTTGAGTCCAGAGATTAAAATTGAGATACTACAGCACTGGGATGAACCAAGTTCAAGGTAGTAATAACCAAAACAGTCCCCATTAGCAAGTTGTTCAATCACTTAAGGATAACATGAAATGACCCACAATAGTCTTCCTTGGATAAAAGGACACATCACAGACATCACCGGCAGTGCTGGATGTTTTCTCATGAGGCTCAGCCGAGATKCCAAAGGTTTCAAAGGTGTGGAGCCTGAGCCACCTTCTCACGCCCAGTGATGGTCCCTCCAGGTCAGGGCTGGGGCTTGCTGGCAGCTCAGCGCCGGGAAACGCACAATGCCACTCCCTCCTCTCTGATCAACCTCTGATAAACAGGGAGAAGCCCAGTCCACAGAGACATAAACTTGGCACTTTTCCTGAGTGCTACACTTCAGAAACACGAATAATGAAAGGGTGCATGGAAGCCTAAGCAGTTTGTAAATACAGTTTGACTTTCAGGGTTTTTATTTTAATTTTCCTGAGAAGGAGCTKTTTTTACACTCCACAGTAATGAATATTTTTACATTATTTAAAGTAAGTGAGTTTTCCAGCCAACCTCTGMGGGCCTCGCAAAGTTCCTGTGTGGTAATTGCTGCTGGGTGTCTTAATGACACAGACATCTGAGGTTTCCCAGAATATCTGAGTGGACACTAGCTGTAATTTAGTAGCCATAAGTATTGCTTGATGGCATTGTTGCAGGCAGAAGTYGTAAGATAGTGATGTAATTCTAAGCTGAGGTTTTCTAAAAGTGCTCATTGCTAGCCTGACATTGCCACCTCTRCTTTTGTTGCCAGCATCAATGGGAAAGTAATTACAACTTTTTAGGACATTGAGGCACTTTTGAAAATCCTGTCATAATTTACTGCTTCTGCAGTGCTTTCATTTCATTTTCCCCCTTCTTTATTTCTAATGTTTCCACATTCACTCCCTCCATCTTCACTTTGATATCATGCCTGCCTTTGATTTTAATGTCTTCTCTTTTTTCTTACTGTCTCTTGGGGTATTACCCTAGCGTTGTTTTTCTATTACACTCATAATTTTCCATAGATGACAGTGACTGTGACCCATCCTCACGTTGTGACAAGCCACAAAAATCAATGCTTCCCTGGTTGGAACCTCCTTCTTTTCACATCCTCACTTAACCTTACATTTCTGATCTTGTTTAATTGTTCTGATCTTGTTTAATTGACCATTAACACAGCCATAAATAGCAATTCATAGCACAGGAGATTTATTTCTGAGGTAATTCTAGAAGTGCAGTTGTGTTCTCAACTAGCACTTACTCCAGGAAACTTCAGTGAATGGATAGACTTGCTCATGTCTACTGTCACAGCAATTCAGTGTTCAATGAGATCAGGCTAAGTTCAATRTTTTCTGACCTATGGAGATGCTCATGGCAAGATACACAGACAGAAGTTCATGTTTAAGGCCATGATGAGAACAGCCCAGCATATCTATTGGCATGGCAAATGCTAATTGGTGTGAGTCACTTAGACCCCTGAGAGGGCAAAAATGCACATTAGAGGGAAACCTTTATTCAGTCTCTTGGGCTAGTGCAGCTTTCCTTTCTTCTGTCCTGAGCAGGAACACAGTCAGGGCTGATTAGTGTTTCCACATAGYCTCCTTAAGTCATGGTATAGACTCAGCCGTTTTGAAATGGACTGTAAATTATCCTCTGCTACCCAACCCAGCAGATCCTAAGGAACGGCAAGGAACTTATTGGGTCTTCTAGTTCCTAATGAGATTTTGGTATTCCAGATGCATTAACATTCTTCTGAAGCCATAGCTCTGTACATCCTCAAACACTGGTTGAGAGCATGTAAGTTGAATGCTTTCACTACAAGCTATRGAAGCTCCCTTTCATTTGAACATTTTTCACAGCCATGCATTTCCTTCCCTCATTCCACTGTAACTGTTGTATGTTTTTTAGTCTTTTCTTGGAAAGAAGAGTCACTTGAAGGAAGATAAGTACTTGGAGMTTTCTCTCAGGCTGTGATAGACAGCCCTTCTGTGCTCATGCAGTTTKTTTACTCATGACCTGCTACACTTCACATATTCAGAGCTCTGTTTATTGYAAAAGCAGAAAACTGAGATCTCGTATGTAAAACTTTTACTTTTTTTCTTTTTAACTACTGTTTGCTTGGAGAGGAGAACACACTAGTGCTGCCTGGAAATTAGAAAGGCATAAAAAAGAAACCTCACATGTGTAGCTACACATGCCAGATGCAGTCCACAAGTGGCTCCATTATTCTTAGTTGTCCTCTCAGTAACCTCAGCCTCTTGCTCATAGAAGCACCTGCTTMTCTGACAACAGCAGGCAATGTAGCCTCCACAGGGTTTACAAGAAGCTCCTCAGCCACTAAGTGGGAGCCTACAGTCCCAGGAGCCATTTTCATCTGGAGCATAGTTCCCCTTAAAATAAGGTGGTAAGTTAAATGCAATGGTGTGTTAGACAGAAGGAAAGGAAAACTACCTTTTCCCCTACATTTGAGGTTTTCCAACTGACCACAGGAGCAAATGCAGGGAATAAGGCTCAATGAAATTATGGAGTGCTACCAAAYTTTTCCAGTGAAGTGTTTTCCAGATATGCTGAATAAGACTTTCATTGCCATGAACTGATTAGACAGAGCTCAGCAGATTGTAAATGTTCAGATACTACAAATGCAAAAAGACAGTTTTGATGGYGTTGTTAGGGAAAGTGAGCAGGTCCCATATTGGCAAACCACATTCTGCTTTTAGTCTACCCAGCAACAGGGTCAGGGTTTGGAAGTGGTATGTCACTTGAAAAATGCTCATTCTGGGTATAATGTCACACATGCAAACTCCAGCAAGGCCCAGAGCAGCCAGTCCAGCAGTGTGGGTATCTCTGATGTGGTGTAGCTCCCCAAAACAGCAGCCAGTTAAAAGGAAATGAGCAGAACCATGTGATTGTCTGGGCAGCAGTGTCTGAAAATAAGGTGTGCAGAAAAGGACCCATGGTTTTAGTAATRTCACTGGGAATATGTGATTGAATATCTTACTGTAGGCAAATAGAGCTGGACCATCCATTTACAATTGCAAACTATCTTTTCCCAAACCATCCTCCAAACTTCTTGAGCTTTCTTATAGACTGCTATTCATTCTTGTTGTCACCTGTTGTTTTGACCTTCCCTGGACCTGCCTGGTACCAGTAGTTACCATTGTGATGACTGCTGGAAGGGACCAGAACAGCTTTCTTGACACCTCTTTACTGATGCCTGTTTTATTCCCTCTCTCCTGGCAGGCTTGGCTATACGCATTGCTGAAGTGTGGACCCACCAAATATTTTCCACACTCATTCACTGGCAGCAGAATGGCTGTCACTCAAGTGTTTCACCACTTTAACATTGGAAATACTGTATTCTGCCACTGTAGTTTGTCACTATCTGAAACTGCCGGACGTCTCTTGKATTTTGATCATTTTTTAAAAATCACATGAGCTCCCCCAGCCAAAGAATTATTATTTAACTGAAGTAGATTTCAAAAAGGCAGGGACATAAAGTCTGAAATCAAGTATATTACTTTTCAGTCCATCACTGTTTAGACTTTATGGCTTCTTGGTAGCACACTAAGTACTACTGAGTCCAGTAGGGTTATTTAGTTTTCTCTGGGGTTGTTTTCAGAAGGAGCTGAGCCAAAGCCCTGATCACAGGATCAGAGCAGCAATCTCTCATTCTTGACATTCAAGGTCAACATCTGAACTGGATGACTGGCACCATCAGCTACAAGAATACTTCTGTGAACCAAGATGATGCTGTTACTCTGGCAGGGAGAAGGATGGTTGTGCTGCTTCCTGCCATCCTGCAGAAGYCTTTCATCCTACCAGTGCCAAGAGACAAACTCAGGTCCAAAATGCTAGCAAAGGTTAGTAAACAGAAGTTTACCACAATGCTCAAGCACATTATTTCAGCAAGGTCACACCTTTGGAACATCYAAACCTATTTTGTCTCCTGAAGAGAAAACCATATGGAAATTCTGAGATAAATGGCTTTGGTCTTTTGGTCTGCTACTCTTGCCTGAGAGCAACTGCGGTCCCTTATCCTTGGTGGAGGAAAACTGGAGTTAGGCCTCAGGACTTAGTATGGCACCAGTCCAGGTCTGCCAAAAAACTTAGTGCCTCTTAAAATGTTTCTCCAGCTGTTACCCCTCAGGCTCACGCCTGGCTAGCCCTGCACAGAGGAACCT
>NW_026623561.1:519177-545863 GCF_030028575.1 Malurus melanocephalus
AACCTCTTACTTCTCTGATTGTCTTCCTTCCTGGGTCCGGCTAGAAGATATTTATTATGAGATGTGGAAAGTGTTGGGATGAGACAGAGTCTCTTGTTTCACATTTGTATAAAGACTGAGACAGCTAATCTTATGGGAGGGAAGGATTTGCACTTCTCATCTTTAGAACAAGAACAGAACTAAATAAGGAAAAGTCCCAAACTGAGGTAGGATTAATCAGTGGAAAGATTTCTTGTCCACTGTCCATCAAGTGCGGACTGAAAAAACCTGTCAGGTTTGTKTTCACAAACCAGCTTTGAGCTGCCTCAATCAGTTACAATTACACCTATCACCACGGCATGAGGTGTCTCACCTTGGTTTGTTCCTTGTCTGTTATGATACCTCAGAATTTTCAGAAAATACAGTATCTTCTAGGTTCTTTACTTTTCTCCAGTTGCAAATTAATTAAACTTCCTGCTGTCTTTCCTCCAACCAAAGTTAAAACAAATCTTAGATGCTTCCTGGAAATTTTTTGCTCATAATTTGTTCTGAGTTACCCTTTGCTCTTCACTGGCTACTTCAATGTCATTTCTTGCTGACTGTGGCTATCAGATGGTGGTGAAACATCTTGAATAAAGCACCATGACAGTGATATTCTCATCTATTTCAACTGTTTGTTTGTTTGCTTCTTTTCRTGGCTGCCGCTTTCCAAAATGAATATTCTTCTAAAATAATGGAGAGAAATGACACTTTAGACAACCACTGAGGACAGGAAGCTTCTTAATTGGATGGAGTGCCCATTCAGTGGAATTTTATTTAATCATGAAATACAGTCTCAGATGTGCAAAGAAATGTAAATATCAGCATGATTCTGCAGTTAGGGCAAAACTCACATTGACCTGAGATGAATTTTTACCTTCAGAGAAATTATAGGGGTTTAGGCTGTCTCTGAAACACATACAACAGCCCTTTCATCTTCCCATTTAATTAAAACTAGCACAATGGTCTAAATTCCTTTTATCCGCCTGTTCCTTCACTGGAATTCAGATTTGTATACATTTKTCAGCAGAAATGCTTTAGACTATCCTACACAGACTTCTAATATTTTACTGTTCCTATWAAAAAATATCTATCTATCTCAGAGACGTTTTGGTTGTTAGAACTGTGATCAGATAAAGCAGCATTGTTCAGAAACAGTTGCTAAATAAAAAAGAGCGGGTGGTGCCCTGTTTGGCATCTATGCAGCAAGTGACGTGTGATTTATTATTAGTGAGCCAAGTATAAGAGAAGATTATCATATGAAGGAGTCCCAGGCTATGGGCTCTGGCTTGTGTTTTACTTGCTGCTGCTCCCACATTCTGGAAGGATGTGCAATCCAAGTCCTGGAGGAATTTTGCTTACGCTATGATGAAGTGACCAAAGTGCCCCAGGAATGTGGAGCAGAGTTTCTTCCCGCCACAGCCCTGCTCAGGCTGTTTTTCTCTCAGAAATTGGTAACCAGCCCTTCATGTTGTGTAAGTGCATGCCAGGAGAAGGAGAATCATGATCTTTATATGCTAGCTTATTTCTGTCTGTGCACCATATTGCAGAAWTCTGTCCATCCCCACATTAGCTAAAATGGGCTTATTAGTATTCCTGTTAATGTTTATGGTAAACTTCCTACTGATTTTAATKGGATGTGGATCAAGCACGGGGGGCACCAGGGTCTGGAACTAGCAGAAATGCAATGATACATTTTTAGTTTGAGTTTGTGTGCATGTGTGTAAACACGAGCCAGCAGAGAGGGYTGCTAGTGGCACATGATTAACTCAAGCTTTACTGATGCATGAAGTAGTGGAAGTAGTATCCTGTGGTGATGAGTGTTATTGAAAACTCTAAGACTGGTAGAATAAAAGAAAACACACATGTAGAAAAACAAAGTCTCAGTCTGTGTGATTACTGAATACGTGTTAAGAACAACCACAGAGTGCTGGAGACCACAGCTGACCCAAAGCTGAGGAGGAAAACTCAGAGGCATGGATAAGTGCCATAAATCACTCTGACAAGCCTGTCATTAGTTCTGAAGGAAAGACCACCTAGAAGGCCAGAGAGAGGGAGTCACCATAGCTATRTCTTCTGCTGGAAAGCATTACGGCTGGAGATACTATCCTTGATGTAGAACTGCAACTTTTGTGAACAATTAATAATAGTGCTTCTTTCCAGTTACTRTAAAGCAGGAATTGTTTCCTGTGTGATAGCAGAACTATACAATTTTGTTGACTGGCCTGTCATAACCTGAGAGCAGAGAGTTATGAAATCATTTCATTATCACTTGAGTATTTAACTATCCTGATGAGCTAGTAAAAATTACTAGATGTGTTTTCTCACAGCTTGGAAACATAATGCCCATTTTCCTTTCAAGGAGTGGTTATGACCTCCCGTAGAGATAAGAGTTTTCCCTAGTGGGGATAAAAAAACTTTGTTATATCATGCATCTCAACAGCATTTAAACAGGGCATTTTGTCAGAGAGAGAGAGTGAAAGACAGAGATTCTGTCAGTGGCAAAAAGTGTATCTGACAAAGATGTAATTCTTTTTTACTGTCTGTGTTTTTAAAAGATGTCTACTGTAAGTTTGTTTATTTACTTTTTCACTGGGAGGAGGAAGCATTTATTAAAAAGTTCACTTGGGAAAATTAAAACTATTGTAACTTGTTTACAGATGGTCTGTTGACAGCAGGCCAGGCTTAAATTTCATTATTCATCCTAATGTGCCATGGATTACATACTAGAATGTACCAAGAGACTCTCAAACATGGGCTACTCTTGATCTTTCTTCTTGAGGGGGTTGATAAATCTGGTGTTGGTTTCTCATGATTTCTGAAGGTGAACTTATGGGCATTTTGGCTCTTTCTTAAGAAGAAAACAAACCACAAAATGCAGTCAAGAAGCATCAAACTGAATGTTAATCAGATGTCTGATAAGTTTTACCATATTCCTTGTGTGTGGGCCATTCCTGATGCCTGGCAATAAAGTACTCCAGGCTGGGTTCTCTATGGTTAAGCAGAGTGAYACTCAGCATGGATGCACAGCAAACAATGGGGCAGAGCTGAGTATTTCCAACTTCCTCATGTGTACATGACCCAAAAATGGCTTGTCCTAAAGTCTTGTACTAATTATGACCTGAAAGGAAGGGTAAGGCTGTGTGTGCTGGCTTTCTGAAGCATCAGACCATCAGTTCCTTGACCAATATTTCACTGTACTTCTCCATTTCCAGACTCAAAAAGGAAGTGCGCATAACATTCATCCAGTTTTATCTAGCAGTACTAAGCATAATGAAATTTTAAGGACAGTGTTTTTTTAAAGCAGAGATATTAACTGTGTGTTTCTTTCACCACAAGTATTGAGGGCTCCACTTCATAGCAAACATAAGCTTCCAAGCCAGCCAGTGTCAAGCTGCCACAGTTCATGTGCTCATGCCGTCAGACTCCACTAATTTAAAGCTAGTTCAGGTGTTGCTCTGCTACACCAAATACCCACAGAGAGATTAAGTGACTGGCAGCTTTTCATGCAGGAATAGAACTGCATCCTGTAGCCTATAACACTCCATTTAACATCAGGATTGCTTTGCCACTGTTTTTTGCTAAAACTGGGACCCTGGATTAGTTTAAAAACCTTGTCAATAGGCAAAAAAGGACTCAAGCAACAGACACGCTGARGAGCTGATTGAAACAGCTTCAAGTTTAAAGAGATAAATCAATATGTGAAGTAACTTCTGGTTTTGTCCCTCAGTGCATAGTATAATGTTGGAGAAAAACGGGCAAAATGCGCTAGCTACGAGGCTCTAAGATCACAAAAAAAAAGAATAGAAAAGGTAGTTTAGGCCACCTAAGTGAACCRGAATGCCATTTCTACATCTTTGACACTAATTTGTTGTGTGACCCTAAAAGAGTCACATCTCTGAGCTACCAGTTTGAAAAAAAATATATTAAAGCCTCATTCCAGAGATACAGAAACACATTTAAAGGACCTCTATARTAAACAATGATAATGTGCTTGAACTATTTAAAACTGCTGTCCAGTTTTCTGCTGTGCAAGCTTAKTTGTGTCTGTCTCAAGCACTGAAAAGCACCATTTCTGTTTGATCAAAAGTGAAAATATTTCCTCATTATGACAGTCCTTAAATTTCATCAGGAGTTGTTTTTCCCATTTTATTTTAGCATTCCTTTAAAGCAGTTGRCAGGTTTTATTCCACGGTTTTGCATGCATGCCTCTTTATCAAAGCGACAATTTGACCTAAAGATGGGCTGCTCTGTCTTGGACAAGCTATAATGCTTTTCCATAGCAYGAGATGCGTTGAATCAGATGAAATGTTCTTGTTGTTCCATGAAAACTGTACCTAAAGTCATTGCATGACAAATCTCCATGTCATATGAATGGTGGTTCCGGTTTTGCTCTGAGTTTCCAGATACTGGGAAAATAGGACTTATCTATTTGGAGTGTTTGAGGGCAACAGGATCTCAATGTCTGCCCTACACCATTTGCAGTTGTCCTCAACGTTGAGCACACATGAACTGCTCAGCAGTAGCACCTCTCCACTGACAGTGTGCCTGTGTCTGTCTGGAAAGGAGATCCTTAGACATCAAGTCAACCCACTCCTCATTGTAGTAGTCATTTCCCTTAATCCCTTTAATAAATTAGTTATTCCAAAATGGTCTTTCTCAGTTGCAAGATGGTGATGTTTGGGCTGTAACGCTGGAACAAAGTGAAGGAGAGTRCTATTAAGCTGTGTGCCCATTGGTTTTAACAGCAGGGAAGCAGTTAAAACACCAGACTTTTACTTCAGGGGGCAGTTGTTGTAGGGGTTTTGTACCCCAGAGAATATCTGTTGCCAGCCACCACTTCTCAGATGMAGCAATTTCAGCAAGCTGAAATTGTTCACTGTTGTGAAACTGTGTTGCTGTCAACAGATAAAACGAGATGAAAAGAAAACAACARAAACCATCAAACACCAAAGAAAGAAAAGAAAAGAAATGTGCTGGCCCAGAAATTTTGGTTCTGGCTGCAGGGGCCATCTGAGCTGCCAGGTGCAAAGCAGCTTTGGTAAACTGAAWTCAGCATGTGCTCTTCACCACGTCACCTGCATTCAGCCCATCACATTCCTCTTCTGCTGGACCACCCAGACTTCAAAATATTGCCAAACATCAAGCTCTTTTTTCCTTCAATCAATCTGTTTCAGGAAGTGTTGTTCTTATAACCAGATTCAAAATATTCCTTCTCAAAGTAGTAACAATTTGAGATTTGGGCAGGACAATATTGAAACTGGGAGAAGAATGATAAAGCTAAGACCTGCCATCTAGTAGTTAATACTAAACAGTGAAAAATATCTCTAGCAAGTACCTAGCAAAGCTCTTCTTTCCCCATAGACATGAAGTGCATTATTCTATTTGTAGACTAGACTTCAATATCATAGAGAGAGAAAAAGAATCTTTTTTTCCTGTTCTGCCCTCAGAGGGTCAGCTTTATGGCATTTGTGCMACTTTTCCTTCCTGGACGTTTGACACACCACATTAATCCTACAGCTTGATTTTCAGCTCCAGGAAGCCAAAGGGACTCACAGTGATGTGGCATTTGGGCATAGTCAGCTCTCCTGTATAGGCTGTTTGTGGTTCCAGCATTCTTGAACTGTGTGGGCTTTCCCAAGCTTCTGCCAGGAGCCTTTGCACGATCCCTGCCTGGATCTGCACGCACCACTTCAGTTCCCTCACGTGCACCCCTCTGTCATTTATATATGTTGTAGGGCTGGCAGCTGCAAGTGTTTATTGCKGATGCTTATCTTTGTGTACTGATTGTTGCTCTCTCCTCATGTAATTTTATTGTTTTTCTATCCTTAATGCTTGCTATTTGTTGGCAAAGGAAAGCTACTGAAAAAGCAACCAAAAGTGCTCCAGCACAGAGGAGCTTGCAATGTAGAGGGATCAGATGGATCCTTTTGTTTCCACTCCACGGACAGTGGCTTGTGGTCATTTGAAGAGGCAACACCTCTTTGTGGGGTTTCTTTGGAACAGCCCTAGGTGACAATGTTTGACCTCAAGCGTGGTCTTTTTCTGACATTTAGAGGCAATGTGTTTAAGGCCATCTTTGATGTCTGAAGCCTCACTGATGTTTTCATCAATGATGTGTTCAAACTTTTCAGTTCAATCTCATCACTGCTGATCACCCCAGCCATAACCAGTAAATCCTCTCGGTGTATGTGTGCCTAACTGCAAACAAAAACCCACAGCTTGCAGCAAAAGCATCTGAGTGCATTGCAGGTTTGACACATTGATAGATCAGAGAGTTTACTGTAGAAGTGGTGGAAGATAGAAAAAGAAAGTATGAAAAGGGTACTGGAAATTAATATGCAGTGACAAACAGTGTTAATCTACTTTATTTCCTGTTCATACCATGAGWTTTAGCTTGCTGCTAATGGAAACATTTGTACACATCCTTAAGTGATGGATACAAAAGGATGGAAATCAGTTTATATCAATAAAGATTATACACTTCCAGTAAAGTTCCCTATCTTGCTTTCTGTTCAATGGAAAGCAAATTTCAGGATGAGGTAACACCACAGCAGAGTGTACTGAACTTTGAAGTTGTCCGTAGCAGCATAGCTGTCTAGAAAAGTCTTGCCCTGGCTCATTCCACAATTTCCTGCTCTGGTTAGGTTTTATGTTTTCCAACATTTTTACACATTGACTTTATTCTGATTCCCTGATTCAGCCAGATGCTCTTCCAGAGGATGAACCAGAAGCCCTGAAAAAGTCTGTTCCCCTTTAACAATGCATTTAAGTACAGGGTTGTTATTACTTATATATTAGTAATTTCATGGATAACAGTACATCAACTTAAGAAGTCTTGGCCATGATTCAGCAACATATCCCTATTCAGCAAAACACTTAAGCACTTTAAATTCTAAGGACTTCAATAAGATTTAAGCCTGTACTTAGGAAGCTAAATATTTACACAGGGTTTTTTCCCTTCTTTTCACAGCAGAAATTACTTACTTAGCCTTTTAGTAATTTAAGATGGAAAAGACTGTATAGTTCATCATAATCCATCCCCATGCAGGCATGAGAGATTAAACAGGTAGGCAACACAGAGCCAGGATCTAAGTGCAGTCACCTTTATTTCACTGTGCCTCTGGGGCAGGAGTCTGAAGTGTCTCTTCTTGAGTCTTCAAGTCTTCTCTTCATCATCCAAACACCCCATTTGTCACAAAGCTTCATGTGTCTCCTAAGACCTTGATATAAGCAGAATTTTATTGTCAAAGCCATTTGAAGTTGAGGAGAAGCCATTTCTCACTTTTTCAATAAATAGATATACTGTTTATATGAATAAAAGTGCAAAGTACTTTCTCTGGATATTTTTGAAGCTTCCAAAAATAGTCCTAATTCTCAGCCAAAGTTACTGCTGCTAAGCTTCCGCAGGAGAGCATCAGTACATGGAACTGCTGTGTGAAACATTCTTGCTGTCAGTTAAATTGGTGAGAAATCACGTTTTGGCGGTTTTGTAATAAAACAGAATATTTTGTGGCYTGCCCCCTAATTCTTGGCCTATTTCTAAAGAAACAAAAGCCTGTTTCCATAGCTACAAAAATAGGGAAACATGTCTGTAAAAAATTAGGCTGCAGTCTAGAACTGGGAAATTTCATGATTTTATCCATCGCTTGGTAGTGATTCCATCTACAAATAGAGAACCTTGCTCTGTTTGCAGTAAAACACCATACTGTTTGACATATGTGTTTTCCTCTTGATCAGGTTTGAGATGTGTAAGTGGGGGGGGTTCTCACACAAGTTTTTTTTACCGTAGAAGCACAGGACATAATCCTGCAAGGTGCAGAATTCTCTCAGTTCCCAGCAGTTTTAAGAGGGGGAGCTGTCACACTGAACTTTTTTTTTTTTTTTTTTTTTTTTTTTTTTTTTTTTTTTTTTTTTTTTTTTTTTTTTTTTTTTTTTTTAGTTTTCTTATTCTTTTGTATCAGAAAGAGCTAGGTTTTGGACTTCCTGTTGCATTCCTCACCTACTTGAATAATCCCATAGGGCAACCAGATAAGACGGTAAAAGCTGTGGTRATGTTTCTTTTACTTTTGAYGTAGTGATAACTGTGAGTGGGAAAGCCATTCTGATGAGCACTGAGGACCAGGGGATGCAGTCACTGATTCTTGCTTACTATTTTCTGCAATGGAGAGACTGTTTACATACAGTCTTTAAGGCTGGGGACAAATACTAAGTATAATGTGGACAAATACTAAGTAGGTCATGTATAGTAAAGTAGAAGGAGACCTGCCAAGCACTGGTGTCACTGCCACCAATTTGTTTGGATGACAAAACTTCTAATAGTAGATAGTCATTGAAAAAACTACCTCTGTGTGGCTTTATTTTCAAATACCACCCTTTCTAAAARGCGCAGCTTAATGCATGCACACTTACATAGGACTACATAACTACTTATTGAGCAAGAATTTTAAAAATTATTAATACATTCTAGCACATTAAATTCTGTCTTTAACATAGCAATGTGTGCTTCTATGAATGGGTAAGAGGCACAAAAGTTATCAAAGTATAGCACCTTCATGAAGTTGCAGAGCACTACACAGAATAGCAGTGATTCCTCTGTAAAGAGAATCCATGATTACTTTTTCACAGCCATGATGTTCGCTTAGGGCAGAACAGGAGCTTCATACTTCTTGAGCCAGCACAAAAGACAGCTTGAGATGATGGGAACCATCTCCTCCAAACCATCCAAATAGCTTATGAAATAATTTCACACTTCAATTCTGCTTCATTACAAATGGGTTTTTGTTACAGCTGCATCACCATAAGTCAGTTCCTGTGCGTGCTTTGGTGTRTAACTGCCCCTGCACTTCACTTGTCTTATGAGAAGCCCCTTTCAGGGAGCAGAAATCTCCGTCATTGTTATCAGTTCCTGCCTTGTACGATGGCCCAAGGATTGTTTCAAACTGTTGCTACTTTAAAGTCAGGACCCTCCTTCAGTAGTATGCATCAGTGCATTTTCTATTAGCACTGTGGATGGTAAAATACAGTGTTGTAGCCAGGGTCACTTACACAATTCATTTACTGCCAACATACAGATGCTTGAATGYTCAGCCGTTTCTAGCACCCAAGAGAAAATGCTGTGCTATAACTGGACTTTACGTTAACTAGCTTAGGTCCTGTTTTTCCACAGGCCAGGTTTGGAACAAGCACTTAACACCTGTCTCTCGTGTCCCATTGACGTGATACAGACATTTCTCATTGAAGCACAGTAATTAGATTTCCTCTTTAGTACTTTGTAAGGTAAAACGGAGGTTCTGTTTAGCTGGCTATGTCAAGCCCGCAAATACAGTAGGCCTGCTTTTCAGGGACTAACTGCAAATGCATTTTAATCTATTTCAGGGTTATTTATAAGGTACACCCACTCTACCCTTTGGAATCAGCTCATAAAAAAAGAAAAGACAATCCATCCCAAAAGATCCCCAAGATGGTCTTTTCTTAAATTCTTAAAAAAAGAAGAAGCTCAAGCAGCATGTCTGGCAGTTTAGTGCAGTGAGTTGAAGAGCCAGGGTGGCCTTGGCAAAGCCTGCCCTGCTGGCAGTGCTTGCTATCAAGCAGACTTGCCTCCCAAATGCTTCTGYTGATGGCCGTCTGCTTTGAGGAGCGAGCTTGCATCCAGAGTTTTAAAGGTCAGCACCAATACAGTGGATCCTGCTGGCAGCCGAGGCAGCTCAGAGAGCACTGGTGTGACATGCTGCTAATTCAAGATCTGATTAATATGTGACTTCTGCATTCCTGACTTCCTTCAGGCTCTGAATGATCTCCAGCAGTAGCCAAAAGAAAGACATATTACAGGAGGCTAATCTTTAGGTTAAAAGACTGTGAAGAATCATAGAAAGTTCCATTTAGAGGAATTTTTTGTTAAGCCAGGTAGATCACAAACAGTGGAGTGGAAATTATAAAGCATATGAACCTTCTGAACTGCAGCATGTGGGAGCTACAGCTTTTAAGTGCATTGAAGTGATTTGATGTTAGATAATCTCAGGATAGAATGTGTAGCATTTCATTTTTCTAAAACTGCTAGGAATTTTCTCTGACTGCCTCTATGTTCCTACAGACTGTCTAAGGGATTCTTATTTCGGCCCTGGACTGGTAGTGAATGTTCTATTTCATCTCTTCTATCTGCAAGATGGATGCACAGAGATTTTGTTTCGGTCTTGATTGTRGATTGCTGCTATTGTTCCAGCTAGTTAGAATAGACACTAAGAAAATAAGATATTAAATTCGTGCGAACAGACTTGTGCACTGCCCACAGCAGTAGATGATTGTGTGTAGAAAGGTGCCCCTTAAGTGACATGCAGCTCTTTTGGAATACAATGTCCCACTAATGTTGGCTCAGTTCACATATTCATCAAAGGCCCCTGACTTTTACAAGATAAATGAGGATTTAAATTCTAGGAAGTAATTTGCTGCGTTGCATGAAAGTTAATGAAAATCTTGCTGCTCCAATAGTGGTAGACAGAATGGTGGAAAAATATTTAGGTCTGGGACTAATTAACAAACTAAAGGATTTTAATGCATTGGATAGAACTGAGCCAGAGATTAATTTGGTCCACRTTGCACATACTCTGTGTAACGAAGGATATTAAGCTCCCTTATAATGCAGTGTTGTAGGATTCGTACATATTCAATACAGGGCTGCACCAGTTTCCAGTTACCCAAAACTGAGATATTGACAGAGACAGTAGCAGACTTATGGCATGTCACTTTTGCTTTCTATTGAATTTTGCCAGTGGTTTTATTTTCCTCTATAATATAACACTTTATSACTACTATCTCCTATCCTTCCTAACAAAGAACAGTGTCTTGCCTTATTGCTTTCAACAGAGGATTGCTCACAGGTGCTGCTTCAAGACTCTATAGGTGACAGAATCTAATCCTTACAAAGGGTAAGAACTCCGGTTGATCATGACTTGARTGTTGGCAGAAGCACCTGCAAAACGCCTAATTGTTGCCAAGGCTCTCTGCTCTGTTGGGAGTAAGCCCGTAGAAAAGAAACATTCTTGCTTATTCTAGAAACCTGCCCCCAGTGGCAACACACCTTAGCCAGGCTTGAAGAGAAGGAGAGCAACAGAGGCAAAAGTCAGATTTCACAGATGAGGCCAAAATTATGTACAGCAATGTATCTGTTGCATGGTACTGGGTAGGATCCTTTSGTTAGGCCTGTACTCACAAACCATGGGCTGGGACATGCTGTGAAATTATCTGTTGCACGTTTTGATCTGAGCAAGCTAACACTCCAGACTTGCAGGCATGTTTTTGGGGTATAAACACAGACTSGGAATCATTCCTGGTAGGCATTTTGAAAGTGGCTGGCTTGTTTTGCCTGAAGTATTTCACCATCATATGGTCATCAAATACATTGCACCTGTCATGTTGGTGTCAGGGCGATAGCCTATTTTATTACCATTTTATATTAATATAGAATTATTAATATACTAATTATTCTATGTCTGTACTAACAGGATGATTAGTATAGACGTATCCTCAGAGACCTGTCTGCCTCACTTCATTCATCCTGTAATACAAGGATAATAATGTTTGACTCCCTGTCTGCCCAACAAGGATGCTGTAAAAATTTATGCTCTATAAATGGTAAAGCTTTGAGGACTTGAGGAAAGGACGATGGGACTCACATTAAATAGCACTTACACTTTTAATCTAATTTTGTCATTCCTTCTAAGCATCCTAGCCCCTGCTTTTCCTGCCTAGTACGCAGTATTTTATGTTTTCTGATGAGGTGATGGGGTAGAGTCCTGGTAAAACTTATTAGGCCATCTAAGTGAGAAGTAATTAATTGAAGAATTAGCCTTTTCATTGTGTTGRTGAGCTGCTACAGAACCATCTTCAAAGGAAGGACATGGTATACTATTTGCCTTTATGAAGGATTTAACACAAAGGCCATGGGCAGTTAGAGACACACACATATATTATATATATATGTATGTATATATATACACACACATATACACACACATATATACACACATATATACACACATATATACGCACATATATATGTATATATATATATATACACATATATATACATATGCTGTATATACACAGTAAGACCTGCTCATGAAAATGTCACGTAAAAACTATCAGCTTTATACAAAATAACAAGTTGGCTATCAACTGTCCCYAGGGTCAACATTTTCCAAGACCAAGTGAAATCAAGTTGGCAGGATATGAAAGGTATGTTGTTGCTCCCACACGTCTCATGCAAAATCTCAGGAAATTGCATTCATGCTTCTTACACCAACATTTGCACTTCTTCAGTGCAAGGGCACTCAGAAAGACATATTAAAGAACTGCTATCCTCATCCACTCTGAAATTTCACTATATTAAGTACTGTCTGGAACAGAAAACCAAGAATATTGGAAAAACACCAGAAGACAAAGAAGAGGAGAAGGCAATTTGTTTGCTGACGTTGAGAAAAAGASGAGAGAAGCAACAGGTCAATCTGTGCAGACAGGCTCAGGAAGAGCAAGTTGAACATTTCCCCTTCCCACACCCCACAGATACCTCAGAGGAAGAGTACCTTGTGCAGAGGAGATTACGTAGAGCAGAAGAGTCAGGCAATCTGTTGTGTGTCCCTTCTTTCATCAGTTCAGAGAATTAATGCTTTCATTAATTCCACAATCACAATTTAACAAATCCCCCTAATGCTGATGCCGCCTTTCTTGTGTTTTTATTTTTCTCTTTTAATCTAATCTCTTCAGGTAATTTTGATGATCCAACAGGTGGGTTATGTCACTGGAAAACACTGTCTGGAAATTATTAATGGTATGGCTTTGTTCAGCTTTGGTGGTTTTCTCTTTTGCACTGAAGCAGACATGGAGCCCTCATATTGTCAGTGGTGATTCTCAGGTAAGGGAGCAGTAAMAAACCAGTGAAGCAGAGAGGAGAGATCAGTTTAAAATGTCACCAGCTTCGTTGGTGATCACATCCAGTTACACTGCATGGAGAAGGGGTCTTTGCCATGTGAAGCTAGCTCATCATATGGTTAGCAAATGGTTGGCATATGGTTGGCATATGGTTAGCATATACCCAACTGAAATTGCGCTCCCAGTCCAAGGGCTACTTATACATTGGAGAAATTTAGTTTTGGAGCTTTAATATTTAAGGTTGTGATGGCACAGAGGCAGCTGAGCACTCCTGTCTCCTCTGTAGATGTCTGTAGTCTTTAAGTACTACAGAGTAAGTTGCAGCAGCCTGGACACTCAAGTTCAGCTTCAGTCACAAGGCCCAACACAGAGCATAGGTGAAAACTCTGGCTCACAGGCCACATAATATGATGATACTAGTTCCATTTACTCTTCAAAAAATTAATTGGCTGTAAAATGTTTGTGTCCCTACAAATGCTTTAGGAGATTGATTTATCATGAAGACTGCTTAATGCACATGAAGTAACCTGCACCWCTTGTTGCTGCCATAGGCTGCTATCTCAGCTCATGCCTCCATCCTAATGGAGTGCCCTCCTTTACCACAGCATGAGAGGTGGGACAGCCAGGCTCAGAAACTTTGCACTCTGTAGCCAAGGTTTTGCTTTTTGGTTTTTTTTTTTTTTTTTTTGGGATGCTAATTTAGAAAAATAATCTTACTGATTCAAATATTATGTTTCCAGTCTCAGGCAAGCACCTGAGGAACAAGCTAAAAAACTGGTTTATAATTGTCATTTGTTGATGGCAAAGCTATGAAACAGTGACAGTGCTGGGTGTTCAGCCAACTGCTAACTACAGCCATGCTGAAAAGAGGCTGRACCAAAAGAGCCACGCTTAATTTGCACACCAGAGGAGGCCTCTGAGAATGGACTGAGGGAAGCTCGAGAAAATAAAACACTATGATTTCATTTCACAGCTTCATTGTAAAAGTATCCTAAAAAGTCTCTGCTGAAAGTCAGCTTTGCCTGGTGATTTTTCTCTTGTTGAACTGAGGGTAATGTAGCACAGGGCCCAAGTGACCAGAAGAAGAAGGTTTGGAAGGTGACTCACTACTTTTTTCACAAGCAGAGACAAGCACTTCATAATTATGGGGAATATGAAAGTAATACCTAGACAGCCTCACAGCTGCCTTTTAATAATAAATAAGACTACTTCCTCTGGTGGCATAACACTGTGTATTTGAATGAGCTGTCYTGTGAGGGGACTGTGCATCTTCCCCAGCATCGCAAAGACGCTGAATAGTCATCGCACAGCAGTGTGTGTTCTGAGCTTCTGTGCTTCCTGCTCATAACAGACACATAAAGGARCAATCAGGGCTAATTGCAGGTTAGTGAAGAAGGGATTCCTGCCTTAAGGCATCTGAGTGCTTAGCTGAAATATAATTAAAAACAAGAGTTTAAAGGAAAAATAACCAGCCTTGTCCAGTAAGCAGAAATCTATCCTGTCCATCTAGGTAGATGAAACCTTTCCAGACTATCTGAATGTACTTAAAGTAARCAGCTAGCAACCCTACACACACTTAAATACCCTTGGTCACTAGCTCCAAGAAGTTCGTATGGCAGGAGAAAGGAATCTGGACTGCTTGTACATGTATGAGGAAAATTTTCACATGTATGTRGAAACAGTTAAAAATCACTGGAAGTCAACACCCATCTTCCCAGGGCAACAACAAGCCAGTGCTGGCTCTTCTTTCAACTCATCTGATCTTAATCACCACAGTAAGGTGTAGGTAAACAGGCAAGACCACAGATTTGCCTGATACCTTTTCAGTTTTGCATGCTACAGTGGTTCTGGGTTTGCTGTCAGCCCTGTCAGAAGCAAGTGGTGAGCAGAGCTTTCTAAAGCAGTCTCACATTGCTGATTCACAGCCAGAGTGCTGCGTGCTGTCATCCTGCCATGCTGGGCACAACCTGCATTCTGCATGGCAGCCCCATGTGCAGGGCACTACAGCAGTCTACGGGTTGCCTGGAGAAGTTGAGGATGCTCCACCCCTGGAAGTGTTCAAGGSCAGGTTGGATKGGSCCCTGAGAAAAYTTATCTAGTGGGTGGCATCCCTGATCTTGGTGGGGGGTTAGAATGAGATGATCTCTAAGGACCCTTCCAACCCAAAKCATTTTATGATTCCATGATTCTATGATTTGAAGTAATGCTAGATGTGAGCTCCTGTAATGAGATGTGAAGGCCATATCATCCAGCATTTGCAAGTTAAAAGATGTCATTTCTGACCATAAATTAAATTTGTTCTCATATTCAATTGGTAGATAGGGGAAGGAAGACAAAGACAATTGTTAGGAACCCTGGAAACACCCTTACATCCGACCAGCTGCAACAGGATGGATGACATCATACAGATGACAGCTTTTAGACATGCTTTATCTATTCCTCAGATTCTTCTGATTGACTTCCCCTGYTGGAACTGATCCTGTRCAGCCTGGCTAATTGATGCAGTCARGTCATCAATATCTCATAGTYATCAAATGCTGTGTAACAGATATGGTATTACCTCTATTGAAATTTGAGTCTCAAAGTTATTCCAGCCATTAGTTTTTCCCTGCTAGACTGTGATTTGGTAACAAAGAAGCCCCACAAGACACACCCTCTTTTGTTCACACACTGACAGAAATTCATAGAACCATGGAATGGTTTAGGCTTGAAAAGATCTCTAAGACCATTGAGAGCAACCATTAAACCAGCATTGCCAGGTACACCATTAAACCATGTCCCTAAGCATCACACCTGCACATTTTTGGACAGTTCCAGGGACAAGGATTCCACCACTTGCCTGGGATGTTTGTTCCAATGCTTAATAACGTTTGCCGTGAACAAGTTTTTTTTCATATCCAAACTAAACCTCCCCTGGCAAAACCTGAGRTCATTGTCKTTTGTCCTATTGCTTGTTATTTGGAGAAAAGACCAACCCCCACCTGGCTAAAACCTCCTTTCAGGCAGTTGTACAGAGTAATATGGTCCCMCCGGAGCCTCCTTTTCTCCAGACTAAACTACCCCAGCTGCCTCAGCCACTCCTTWTCAGATTTGAGCTCCAGGTCCTTCCCCATCTCCATTGTTCTTCCCTGGACATGCTCCAATACCATATATGCTTTYTGCTTGCTGATTGAAACAGTAACCCAGAGTTACCACCAGGAAACCTGGCTGTAATTTGTAGAGTAAAAAGTGACAACTGGCATAGTTTAGATAATCTGATCTCCTRTCCTATCTAAAGGAAACATGGTTTGCCAGACTTCATCCACCCACAGAAATATGTTTTTAAATTTACAAAATGAACACTAGAAATATTGTAAAGATGTGGAATTTTAATCTTTAATGTGTGTTTGTCTGCTCTGTCAGAGCCTTTGCCTAGCATCACCAACATCTTGAGGTCCTTCCCAATATTATGGAGGGTTTGGTACAGTACTGCAAATGCATTTCATAGGAAAAATCTCTTTTCTGGTTCTTCTAAAGTCCTTTTCAAGGGCCTGACAGGAATTCTTGAGAATAACAAATGGTGACATCAAAAGATCATCAAATAATATTATCTACCTGTACTGGGCATGGACTAAATCTAAGCCTTCAGAGCTGTCAGCTTTAATCATTAGAAAATTATTTAGAGAAAAYTGATGTACAAGGACAAAATATTTGGAAGAAAACAAGGAAAAAAACATTTGAAAGAAAGGCCTATATTTCTTGCAGCTAATCAATTAATTTGCTGTTGTTGTATGTGTGTATCTTCATTTCCYGTGATAACTGTGCACATTAAACAATGCAAAGTTATACACTTAAATGCTCATCTGCATGGCTGATCTCCTTGCCTAATCAATACACTTTCAGACCTAACATTTCTGCATACAAAAATGTTTATTTTAGAATGTACCTTCTCAAACCACTTCCGATACCTCCATAGACAACCCATGGCATAGATGTAATTTTTGTTATTCTTCATAAAATTTAAACAGTAGTCRTGATGATAAGGGGTTTCTAAGACTGATGTTATTAGATCTTCCCTTTTCAAATTAAAAAATCTTATAAAAATGGTGTTTAAAAACCATCAGGGACTTTCCTTGTATGAGTAGAGTAGCTTTGCTTACAAAGATGTTTCAACAACCACACAGAAAACTATTTAAGGAAAAAAAG
The DNA here is from genome assembly GCF_030028575.1 of Malurus melanocephalus. NCBI lineage: Eukaryota > Metazoa > Chordata > Aves > Passeriformes > Maluridae > Malurus > Malurus melanocephalus. The sequence continues at coordinate 536,308 of NW_026623561.1, forward strand.
GAAATGGCACGTTTAAAGCAAGATTAAAATAAGTGTGATTGATCTTAACTTCCCCTTTTCTTTYTTTTTTTCTAATTCAAAAGTTTGTTCTTCCCATATTGTTCAGGAAAATTTACCCATTTGCAAAAGTATATGATGTCTAATTGGTTCTGAAAGTAGAGTTCATCTGTAAATACTTGGTGTGAGAAGACAATGACAAATCTCCCCCGTTACTCATCATGATAGAGTTCTTGCTGATTGTCAGTGCAGTTTCCTGAGCTATCACAATTCTGTTGCTTGAAGCCTTATTTCCAGAATACCATGTATCTGTTTYTATACTTAATTTAGTTCAGAAAATTTAGAGCTAGCAGCTGAGTTAAGTCTGAGAATGCATTTTCTCCTGCTGGCATTTAGGCTAGACTAGAAGAGGTGGGGGTAGAAAAGCATAAAAAAGAAACCTTAACCTTTTAATATTTAATTCTGTATTTTAAAAGCAAAATTAGGGAAACACAGCTAACAGAAATAACCAGGGGAATATAACATTTAAAATGAACTACAGAAAGTGGATTTAGTAATATTTTTCAAAGACACTATAAAGTCAACAGAGTTGCAGTATGTATMTCAGTATTGCTTCTTTTTTTGTAATATTTTTATAGGTTTTCTTATGGCTCTCAGTCTCTCATTTTCCCTCAAATCCATATGAGGAAGAGTCAGGGTAGTATAAGGGTGCTGAGAGATAAAGATTAAACTCTTAWAGTATTAAGTTCAACTCCATCAAAAAATTGTGTTGGATACAAACTCTTGTCTGTCTAAAGATAATTCTTGCATACAAACACTTTCTCCCAAATCTCTCCTTAGTGGCGTAACTTGGGGATTATATAGTTACCAAGGGGTTGGTTTCTTTCCATCCTTACTGTTGGAAATGTTCCATTTCATATAAATTATTAACTACCACTGTCTAGAAATTGAAGTAGAGGGAAGATAGCAGGGAGAGAGAAGACACCTTGATTCTCTAGCACACTGGTTGGGAARCACATCAAAGTTCAGAGTTCAAACRCCTTTTCCAACAAGTWTTAAATTATTGATATTAAGTGGAGCACCCCCCCCCCACAGAAGAGGATGAGAGATTCTTCCCATGTTAGCCAGTAGACTGGTCATTTAGGGAGTCACCCAGAATACAAGAGTCTAAGTCCAACTCCTAGATTAGGGCTAAATTAGAAACACCTATGTTAGAAGGTACCCTTGAGAAGCTCATGTGTTGGTCTACAGTAAAATGGATCTTTGTGATTTCCTAGACTCTTGTTAACTAGGAGAATGTTACTTAGACAAATTGTGCAGTACTAAAACCCCACTTTTTAAAACACATCTCTCATTAAATATATGCAACATTAAAAATGTTTAAATAGCAATTCTCTACTCTGCAAAAAATAGAAGTTCAATGGGTCAGACAATTTTCCTGCAAATGACATCTATTAATGCTGTCCTGGGTATTCCCCTGGCATGAGGAACTAGCTGTCATCTTGCCACTAAGAATGTACTCATCATACTCACTGACCACAAGAAATGAGTGCAAGACACCACTTCAGTAACTATTTGAGGAATCTTTATCTGGAACTACAGCTTGAGATAGATATATGCATGTATATAGATACATATATCTATCTATATAGATATATAGATATATACACCCACTAAGAATTAGAAACTCACCAATGCTACTTCCATGACATCATRCTCAGCATATGCAATAGGTGTAGACATTAATTCAGCCTACTGCATGCAGATGTGAACCTGTGAATATTTATCAGGAAGGTCTGCTCACRGGCTAATTGTGTCCTGCCAAATGCTGTTAAAACATTTTCTATAATGTATGTGAAGCATAAAAGTGGGGGATGTAATGAAGTTATGTTTAGATCCTAACAGTGAAACCAATGACAAGTACAGAAGCCTCTTACCTTTCTCCTCAATGTGTTTTAAATTTAAGGCTAATGTAAAGAATCAAATTGCTRTTGGAAGTAGACAAGAAATACACATGTTTCAGCTGATCTACACTTCCACATAAGAAGAAAGATGAGCCAATGATAGGGAAGGGAATGAAGCTATTAGTGGATTGTCAAAGAAAAGGAAGTACTGGAGAAGAGGTTTTGGAATTAGGAGACTGATAAACATAAGTTCTGGTCAGAAAATCTGGAGAATWGATTTCCCACTGGAAAACTGACATCTTTCAGCAGAGGAACAATAACTTCAAAACTGTGATATATAAATGTGACTTCAGGATCTCATTTTGGGCCAGAAGTTCCACAAGCCTGWGGAAGTCTCCCCATGAACCCCTTCCTCCTATGGCACAGTATAGCTGTCCCCAGCATGACCTTGGGTCCCCCAGCACAATGGGAGCTGAAGCCAGGGTGGGAAACTTGCTCACAGAAGAGAACAGGGAAATCAAGTCACCACATTACATTTTCTACATTGTGCCACATTCAAATGAAGTAATTTTGTCYTGAACATACTGCCTGAAATATTTCATTCCCTTATACCCTCAGGTATATTTCCTTATTTTTTCAGGCATTCTTTACAGTAAATGTTTTCCATGATAATAAACACATCCTCTTCTCAGGTGGTCTACACTGAATGTGTACAAAATAAAAAATTCAGTCTTCCACTGCAAACAGATTTGAAAAAAAAAACAAGCAACAATCAGATCTAAAAACCATACTTGATAGTAAATAATTAAGCACTTCAATTTTTGAAATAATTTCTAAAATTTTTGATAAGGAGGTAGCAGGCTTCCTGAGGAGTTGAATCAATGACATTTCTTGACTTTGTAAAAAGCGGCAATCTCCACAATAGAGCCTTGAATTTAATCAGAGAAACCAGCTTTCTCCCTGATTATCTATCTACCTGCCTGGCACTGACAGAGAGAAGGTAAGCCAGAATGTGGCCTCTGAATGTCTTCAGTAAATTGTGCGCTTAACRCTTAGGCATCACTCTAGCTACTTTGGAACAATCTTGAAAAAAAACAATACAGAAAAGACAAACCTACTTTTGTTCCATTGACTCAAGCACTTGCACTTATGCTATCTCAGCACCAAATATTGCAAATTTGTCATTAGATTGATTTTATTGGTTGGATTTTTGAAAGTCTCAGAGAGAAAAAGCTTTCTTGCAGAACTGAGCCTAGCCATTGGATCAGCACATGCTGCATGCTGTGTTTTGCAAACATGTGGCTAATGTGCAGACGGCAGGAAGGGGAAGCAAAGCTGGTATTTGTCTCTTTAATTTCTCTTTAATTTCTTATCCGGTTCCCTCAGAAAAGCCATCTTGCTCAAAAGTTTMCCCTGGTGTTCATCTCCTAATAGCTTGGTTTTCCTGCACTCCATTGATTCATTAGTTCAATCTTTCTTCAAATTTCAACAAAGATAAAAAAAAAAAGAAAACAAAATGTATATTCCTATCTCCAGTGGAAATCCCTGTGCTAGTTCTCTACCTTTTCCTGTCAGAGGCCTATGGGTTAATTCTTGATAAAAGAAAAGAGGTAGGTATTTGTCTCCCGCCTGGAGAGAAGTTATTTGCCTCTTTGCCAGGGAAAACATCTGATTCTGTGGCAATGATTTTTCTTTTAATTGGAATGCAAAGATCTTATCTTTTTATTACTCTTTTATTGTTGATAACCACTCCACAAACTCTCCACAAACAAACAAATATTGTTGGTAACCACTCTTCTCCACAGCTTCCTTCAGCTTATATATACAACCAGGGAACCAGTTAATTTTTCCTCCTTTTTAGCTTTAATCAYTTGCCTAACAACTGAATTGTGCCAGAGTGGTTCATATATCCCTTCCTGCACCACCATCTCTTTCTCAGGTGCCTGGTCTGTGTCTGTCTCTCTCTAATTTTCAGGCACAGATTGGCCCAGTGACTGTGTCCTGCTCTATCAACTGCCTGGGCTATGGGAGACCACTTTATGGGAATTCAGTCACACAGGCCAATGCAAAAATAACAGTGAACGAGAAATTTGCAGTGAAAGGGAAACATTGCATGCAAGTCATATGCCTACTACTCTCCTAATTTAGTTTCGTTGTGGCTTTGCATCGCCATACGTTCTGTAATGTCAGATCAGTGCGTGGGGAAGTGACAGCCTCATGGATGAAGCTGAGGCGCAGGAAATCTGGGGTTTATTCTCAGCTCTGCCTCACTCCTGCAGAAGCATGGCTTGACCCCTATACTCTCCAGCACACAGGGAAAGCCTCCCTGCCAGCTGCACACCCACCCTGCTGCTCGCCTGAAGGATGCTCTCTAAGAGATGCTCTGGGAGAGCAGCTGTGGGCACCTTGAGAGCCGCAGGGTTCCCATAGAAGCTCCACTGCATGCAGAGCAGGAGGTGTCTGGGACTTCTTGTAACAGCCACAGATGTCTTAACCCTGCCTTTTTTGTACCCTTCTTAATATCAATTTTCTGTCGATTCTGACATATGTGCGAGCATGTGTTTGTGTACAAGCAATACCACTTCCTCTGTTGCTCTCTGATTATTGTTGTTCTTCTACGAATCTCTCCCACTATTGTAGATCCTCAGCTGGTATCTTAAGTGTCTTAATGCCCTCTGTGTTTCCTGCCCTCCTCCCTTTTCCTTCCTCCTTCCTATATTCCTCTTCCTTTAGCAYATTTTCAGTTCTGGTTTTGACCAACCCTTTCCCTCCCCTCTCCAGCCCCAAACTGCCCCTGCCAAAGGAATGTGTTCAGAGTGTGGCACTGTGAAGTGCATGCACATGGATGAACATGCCAGTACAGGATCAGTGTTCCTGATAGCTGTGCTGCAGCCGTGTTACTGGTCTGGTCTCTCCATATTGCAAATCCTCCTGAAGAAAAAATGACTCCTCTTCCATGGTCTTGTAGGACCAGAAGCTTACTGGGACTCCCATCCTAGCTGTGATTACAAGGATGGTGTCCCGTTCCCCTTCTGGTCTTAATTCCCCTGCCACACAGCACATCATACCAGCGTACAGCTCATACCACAGCTGCAGGTGGAACTGCCCGCTGCCTGCCATGGAAATAGAGACGATCACCAACCCTATGCCACAGGGGTTGAGMAAAGTTTAATTCCTTAGTCAAGGAATATGTGTGCATGACATGCTCAGGGTCTGTGCAGTTGTGAACTTGCAGTGTCATTGGTTTGGGATACTGCATCTTGAAACATATGAGAATGTTAGCTGAATATTAGCTGCAGTGCTRAAGGTTTGTTCTTGAAGGTTACTGCAGGTGCACACACACATTTACTATGCACTACTGTTTCTATCTATGCAAGAAGAAAACCCAGATTATATGTCTGGAAAAGAAGATCAAGCTTTTATATAGTCCTGAGTGAACAGGTAGATGTTTTTTCTCAGTTCAATTAAGACAATGTAGCCACATCTCATACTAAATAGGTGTTTCTGTCCTCTTTTCAGTTAACCGCTATACCACTAGAACAGACAAAGAGAAGGGTATGTTCTGAAAGAATTAAAAAAGAAAAATATTCTTCTCTTCAGATAAAATGGATATTTTCCTGAAATTATTCTGCAAGGAAAAATACCAGGTTTCAGAAATGTTACAGATATAGGCTCAAGTCTAACACTCCATTTAAGAGTAGCACTCCTCTCAGATATGGCTAAGAGCGCTGGGTGCTAACTATAGAAAATGCACTTTTCCTCTGTTAAGTCTTCCAGAGCAGTCTGGTTCTGTATCAGATCATATTAGTCATCCCAAAAACCTTCTGAAATATAAAACTGCCCTTTATTGGGAGGGGGAGAAAACAGAAGTGCTGCTCTGCTGCACCTATGTGGAGGCTTTATTACGCCTCCAGCAGCACTGCTGAACTCTACTTTTTGTTTATCTGTCAGTGGACTACTGGGACTACTAAACACACATTCATAAACTTCTAAAAARTGACATCACTAACTGATGGATAATACTTGAAGAACCCTTTATCTTTTGTTTATCAAACTATGTCTCCAGCAGCAGTCTGAGCAAATAGGTGAGCATTACCCATGGATACACCCCTCAAAGCTTCCACTTGATGTGGGCAGGGGTGGCAGAGTTTAAAGGCGAGTGCCCAGCATTCACTTCTCTGCATTCAAACCAAGACCACAACACCCTTCCTTGCTCAGCCACTGGGATGATGTGGAAGGAAAGAAACAAAAAGAACTATAAATCATAAAGTAGGTCCCCAGCATTCAAAGAATCACCCTGAAAGATTTATGAGTTAAGGTGTCATTATATTTTTGAGTTAGAAAATTTATATTTTCAACCCTTCTATTGAGCTGTGAAGTTCATAGTGACCAMGAATCACAGTAGTTGTCAGATTAAGACACTTGTCAACATGGCATTCAGTCTCCTGGAGTTCACTTGCATGGTCTTTGTATAGATTTAGCCATGCAGTCAGTGCAACACACAGAAATTACAAGTATCAGTAAGATGTTGAATGTGTGGGTGTGTGACAGCAGCAGTTCAAAGAAGGATGTGTTGTTTAAATCCTCCATTGTCTGTGGCAGTAATATGGCCCTGATGACACTTTATTGTATTGCATCCTGACAGAATTGTCATGGAGCAAGATACACCATCAGCATCTCACTGTGAAGGCCAAACCAGAAAACAGCACCAGTGATGGCCAGTTGAATCAACAACCAGCAGAGCCAAGGCCTGAGAGCTTTCTTTAACTCTGCCATGACATAAAACAGCTTGGGCATGAGGGGCAGCTAGAATGACGATCCCAGGCTCCCTGCTGCCTCCTCTTGCCCATGCTGGCACCCAAGCTGCAAGCCAGACAAGGGACCTAATTAATAACTGTTCAGTTTTRTCAGGTACATTTACAGACAAAACTAATTTCCTGATTTGACACGGGAAAAGAAGACGGGAAGGCGAAACTGGAGAGCAAAGAGGAAGGCTGAACTGACTTTCTGACAATTGCTCGCAGCTCTCTTGGCAGGACATGCTTAGGGGACCACACCGGCAGGGAGTCTGCCTTTAGCACACAGGCCAAAGAGGCAATGTCAGGACAAAAGCTCCCTAAATTAAAAAACCACTTAGAATACATCATCTAAACAATCTCTGTAACATACGTTTTATACAGAGGGAGGAGGTGTTCATTAATTAAATGCATAGCCAGCCTATGAAGAAAGCTGAGGTGCATTTCTGAAATGCAGTATTTATGGCAGCACCTCACGTGCAGCTGCAGCAGCATTGTTTTCTCATTGGTTCTGTGTTTTCACAATCCACTCTGTTTCAAAGGGAGCTAGTATATCTTTGTTTTCAAAATGGAAAAACGCACTACTGGTTTTAATTTTCTGTCTAACTATGCTGTCACACGCACAAGGCACATACACATACCATCGAAACCGGCTGACAATTAAAATCTTGCACTGCCATCCTGTGGTGAGTGTTAATAAAGCATGAGGTCGTTCTGCTCAGAGGGATGATCCTCTCCGAAACGGGGGGCTAGGCAGCAACCAGCAACAGCTCAAGGACTAAGAGTTACGCTGGCTCTCAGAGTATCGGTAAGATGACCCCGGGAAGCAGARCAGAATCTTCAAAGCCATTGTTTCTCATTATTCCTCCAGCAATGCAGTATCTTCTAGAGACCTTTCAGCAGACAAGCAGTGCGTCCCCAAGAATATAGATTCTTTTAAGGGGAAAATATTCTGGATTAGTAGTGAATAGCATCTATGACAAAGCATGACAGGTGAGGTAAATTCAGATGGGCTGGAGGGGAAACCTCAGGAGTCACTGGGAACTTGACAGGGTTTTAACAGGCAGTCCGGGGTTGGGGGGAGGTACAATGGGGCTTGACTTGGACCCATGAAAAGTGTAGTGAAGTTCACTTGTAAATAGGTCAGAAATTCCTGCTCACTGGCTAAATGATTTTTTTTCCAGTGAATCACCACTAGGCTTAAAAAGAAGAAAAAAAGACGGGAGGGACAAGCCAAAAGGGCACAAAGTCAAGCAAAGGAAACAGAGAAAAGGAGATGTCATGCAAATAGTGCGCAAAGTATGCAGTTGAAAAGTAAAATGTTTACCAGATCTTGACCACAACTGAGTTCTGTGTGAGAATGGTTGTGACTTGTGATATCACACTTGAAGCTAGTTTTTCAACTAAACTATGATTTTGCTTCTATAAAAATGTGCATTTAATATACTGAACATTGCCCCAGATACGTACCCTGTTGGCTTGYTTTTCTAAGACAGAAGCATTTTTGCCAAACTGAGAAGAATAGGACACATACATTTCTCCCAAAACCAGTGATGGAGTACCCCAGTACAGTTGGCTTCTTAGTTCTTCCTATGTCTCTATCAGGAGACTAATCTCATAAACAATTCCGTAGTCTAGGACTGTGCACAACAAGAGCTGTCCCCTCCACCTGTGTGATGTATCAAAAACTATAAAAAGCTGGGAACTGGAGCAGAGAAGATGCTGATTGAGGATCATTGCTGAGAGTATCTCTCCTCTGTTTTAAAAGTGCCCATCAGCAAGATCAGGGGGAGTCCAAATTTTGCCTTCCTGAGAACAGAATATAAAAGTGTCTCCCTGAAATAATGAGGAAAAAAATCCWCACAGCACCATCCATACAGCAAGTTTCCAGACAAAGTAAAAGGGAAAAAAATTTGGCTCTCAGCTTGTGCAGACACTCACATTGYTTCTTCATGTTTCAACATATGATTATCGGTTTATTAGTATTGTGTATGGAACCCCACTTTTCCCAGTTCAGAGGTTCACAACAAATGYTCCTGTCATAATTTATGGTTTGTAAGATCAGACAAGCTACCATGCTTGTCTCTTACACAGTAGAGGCTATGTCTYCTTTGATCATTTATTGTCCTGTTTTCCCTCTTCTGCTTCAGGGGTTCTGGTTTTCATCCCTGCTTTGAATTTTTAAAAAAGGGTGCTTGCCTCACTCTGTCCTCACCTGGTAATGACTTCTGTCTCCAGCACATTTTTCCTCAGCAAGCCACCAGACCAAGTGACTTTTTTGTTGCCCATTCTGTCAGCAGCTTCATGACTGATCACTTTTGATTGTCTATCTTCTTTGCGGTGCTATAACTACTGTATTTTATTTTAAATCACTATTGACGGCTTCTTTCTCTCCCCACCCCACCGTCCCTCCACATTACTGCTTGGCTTTTTTAACTTTTCTTCATCCACAATAAGCAGGCAAGTATTACCTTCAATCCTCTTCAGAACTTTGAATCTTATCTGTCCCGTTTTGCCTTTGTAGAGCAAACAACACTATTTTTGTTTCCCAGTTAAGCAGATTTTTTAATCCATTGCTCTAAATAGACTTTTTTTCTTGTTTAAGTAAGTGTTATCTTACTCAGTATTTTCAATATTCATTTGTCCTTAAGGACTACCCTGTAACACTCCGCTAAAACAAGACGGTGAAGAAAGGCAAGACCTCCTAGGTTGGGGGAGCCCCACCACCCGCCATAGATAGTGCAAAAATTCAGGTCTGATAAAACTTTTCTTTTCTTTTCTTTTCTTTTCTTTTCTTTTCTTTTCTTTTCTTTTCTTTTCTTTTCTTTTCTTTTCTTTTCTTTTCTTTTCTTTTCTTTT
>NW_026623561.1:546228-554324 GCF_030028575.1 Malurus melanocephalus
TTTTCTTTTTCTTTTTCTTTTTCTTTTTCTTTTTCTTTTTCTTTTTCTTTTTTCTTTTTCTTTTTCCTTTTCCTTTTTTCCCCAATTTTGGCTTTCCATAAAGGGAAGGGCAGGGTGAAATTTTAAAGTTTTGGTTTCAATAAACCTTTCACACAAGTCTGATAAGAAGAGCAGATGTTTCATTATGGCAGGGCTTTTTGGCTGGTTTTCATCTCTATACATTTTCCAGTGGATGTGAGGGGGAAAAAAGTTTCCCAGCTGTAGACTACTAGACAGCAAAGTGTCRTTCTTAATCACCATCTGTGGACTCATCAGTCCCAGAAGTCTGCAGAGCACAGGCTGGAAATCACCACTCTAACATTTTGCAGTCACAAACAGCCTCGGTTATAAAAATTCCCCATCCTGTCTGGTTGATGGCCCAGTCTAGCACTTGAATGAACTTCTGTTGTGATGGCACAGGAAACTCTCATCAGCTTCTCTTCTGAAATGAAAATGTTTAGACATGTCCCTCTTCTGCAGAGGAGGGAAGGGATGTTAAGTTGTATGCAACCCTGCTAAGGAAAGGGAGAAGTGTTGATTCATGCTTCTGAGTTATGCATTTCAAAATTATGTGGGCTTCAAGATGTGAAGCATGACTGTGAAGGCACTGTGGGAGTAGCCCTAACCTAAATAAATAATGGTTTACTTTATGACTAAAGACAACAACCTGTAGCATTTTCAAGGGCAGGACCAAAAGGATGTGTCTATGCTGGGGTATGTATGGGTAGCCAGCCATGCTCCTGATGATGTAACTGTGGTAACCTCCTGTGCAGCTGATCTGGCATGAGCCAGTCTGGATGCTGCTATACAGAAAAACCTCCATGCACAAGGATCACTGCTGAAAATACACCTGTGCAGATCTATCAGTATAATACTAACCCCACTCCTAGAGAAGGAACTTTGGGGAAAAAATAACAACATTCACAAATGGTTTCTTTTTAATGTATTTTTCTTTCAGGTTGCCCAAGAAAAACAAAAATTGAGACACTAAATTAGTCTCTGCTATATTTCCGTGGAGGAGCACAGAGCTTTGTGAAAGATATTTTCTGGAAAAATAAAAATCCTCTGTTAACAGAGCATGAAGATTGCATTTTCAGACACAAACAGACAGCTGATGAAAAAGTTGGTGACAGCACAACTCAAACTGCCTGCTAATTGGTTATTGCAATGCTAAGAATTTGCACTGTCTCCTTTTGAAGGCAATTGACAACATTTCCAATAGTTCAGTGCAAGTGGGATCAATCCCCAGATATGCATTTTATTGTATTCCGTGTGTTAAAGTCATTCCCTGAGTTGCTTCTGTAAAAGCCAGAACAAACCCTGGCAGAAGGCCCTTGGCTTAGAATTGAAGAGTCTAGAGTCAGGAAAGAATTGCCACAATGGAAACTACCCAAACCYCTTTTACACGGGGTGCTCACTACATGGGCAGCACAAGCTGCCTTGGTTTCTGATCATAAGCCCTGTCAGCTTATGAGGAGGATAAAGCTTCCCTTCCTATTGGAAATGCTCAAAAGCCAGGATGAGGTTATTTCACTTCAACTGGAATCTGTCACTGGTTATCACAGTGGATCCAATGAGGTGTCTGGGAACAGAAGAGCTGTGAGATCTTTTGAATGTCTCCACAGTTTTTCATAATATTTAAATGTGATACCACCTTGCAAACTTCTTGCACTGAGGAATTATTTATAAACAGCTATAAACTCCCTGTCATAGGGACTGGCCAATCTGTGACTCCTGAACAACTTCTGCATCACTTCTGAGTAGTTCAGCAACAGCTCTCATAATAACATTACATCACATAATTGGCAGTGGGGCTGTCTAGCACCAGGGTAGCTGGTCCATTCAAATCCCCAGCCACAGGGGAAGCCGAGAGTGACTTTGCCCAGACACGCTACACCACAGCTGCACACCCGGGTTCAGGCTGGAGCGGGGTCCATGGGCTGCTGGTGAGCTGCTGCCACACCCTGTCTGCAAACCACCCCACAGCTCTCCCGGGAGCAGTGAGGAGTGGAGCRAGAGCCTTGTGACTTTCAACCATTTGCAGATCTCTGTAAGCCACTTAGAGGTTTTGGGAGGTTGACCACCTTCTGCTCTACACACTCCAAAGAATTACTATGGAACAGGTATTAGTGAGGATTAAGTATGCTGTGACAAGATTACAGCATCAGTCATCAGTCTGAATAGGAAAATACTMAGCCAAGTCATCTTTCAGAGGTATTATATAATCAACTTTGAATTTTCATTAGAGCTACAACACATAAACCAGGGTAACGTGTCTTTTATTTTAACATAAATTTAGTTACGCATGTTTCAGCCTAAACTACATACACTGCAGATTATTTTGTTAATCTTCTTGGAAGTCAGCTCTATTTTTACAATGCATGTATTTTTAAAAATCCGTCTTTTCAAGAAATGCTTTCTCACAAGGCTATACCTACCACCCCAGTGCTTTCACCCAACAGTTATATGAAGCTGGTATCTAAACCGTATGTTTTTGTTCATGCTATGTATTCAAATACAAAGGCGTGGTTAAATTCTGATGCCCTTTTAGGGGGGAAGACTGGGGAAAACATCTGTATCTTGATGAAAGCCATCTGGTGTAACCAGACATGAAGTCAAGCATCTTAATACAGTGTGCTCTTTGGGATTTTACTAGCGCAAGAGAATTACAGATTCTTCCCCAAATGTTCTCATCACATGCCATCTCAGGGATTTTCCTTTGCACCTACCTAGGATTGATTGGTGCAATTATTTTGTAAAGCTTTGTCTCAGTGCAATCAAAATAACCGGAAACAATAATAATTATTATATGGATTGCTGTTGTTATTATCCCATTTGAGCTGTTCATCTGCACAATTGCAGGTGCAGAGAAAATCACAAAATAGTTCCTGTGGAAGAAGGGGCTGCAGAAGCTTCCTGAGGTCAGCAGTACTCCAGAAGCTGCAGCACACCTTTAGTTTGTTCCAGAGATAAGAGTTAACATATCAGGATGGTAAGGGGAGGTGAACCCTTCTCACTTCATCCCTTACTTGAAGTGTCCATTCTTACATCCATCAAATCCATCAGTGAGGAATCAAACACTGTCTATCCTTACCCATCCAAGGAGGTCTGGTTGGACAGATATAACATTGAAACTACAAAAGTTGTGTGGTAGGCCAGCTTTCAAGRAAATGGCAGGTGTTAAAGCTGCACAATCTTAAATGTGTGTCTTTGAGTAAGGCGGATTAGCRGCCAAAAAGAAAAGAGAGTAACCATCAGCTTGAGATACATGTAGGGCAAACAAAGCCACATCATTTTTGTTTCATGGTTCTGTTCTGCTACCAAGACTATCTTCTCCACATACAATAAGGGGATATTCAGTACCAACAGAGTTTGTTTACCTGATCTAACTGTCAAACACAAGGCAAGATTACACTCAAGAAATCTGGATAAAATTGACAAGGTTTCCTGGTTTCCTTAAAGAGGTTACTCTCTATGACAGAAATGGAAAAAAATGTATTTCTATGAATATGAATATGAATATGAATATGAAGCTTGTCCCAGTGCTTCATGTTGTGCAGAGAGAGTCATGTCACAAATTTCCCATTCACTGGTTCTTTGCCCAGGGGACAATACCGGGAAGAATACTGTTTAATATCTTCATTAATTACCTTGACCATGAGGGAGAGTGCATATTCAGCAAGCCTGCATACCAAGATGGGAGRAGTGGGTGACAGGCTAAATGGCTGTGCTGTCATCCAGAGGGACTTTGATACCCTGCAGAAATAGGCACAGATGAACCTCATAAAGTTCAAGAAAAGTAAATGCCAAGTCCTGCCTATGTGGAGGAACAACCYCAGGYACCAGGACAGGSTGGAGGGCAAGTGTCTGGAAAGCAGCTCTGCAGTGAAGGCACYGGGGACCCTGATGGACACCAGACTCCCCTGGAACAAGCAAAGGTAAACCTTGCAGCAAAGAAGGCAACAGCATTCCACTCTACACTAGGAAGAGCACTGCCAATAGGTTTGAGGGAGGTGCTCCTTCCCCTACCCTCAGCACCGGTGACACCACATTGGGTGTGCTGGGTCCAGTACAGGAAACACATGGACATACCGGAGCAACAGAAGCAAAGGGGCACAACATTATTAAAATGCTTGGAACATAGGCTGAGAGAGCTGTGTTGGTTCAGTTTGGAGAAAAGAAGGCTCCAGAGAGATTTTACCAATGTGCATAAACATTTAATGGAATGGGGGGAGGGTTGATAAAGAAAACAGGGACAGACTCTYKTCAGTGGTGCCTTCTGAAAGGACAMGAGCAACTGGYACAAACTGAAACACACRAAATTCCWCTTRAAYACAAGAAAAAGCTTTTTTCATTGTAAAGCTGGTTGAACACTGGCAGAGGTTGCCCAGAGASGCTGTAGAGTCTCCAACCTTGGAGACAGTCAAAACCCAACTGAATATGGCCCTGAGCAATATGCTACTYSCCCYTGCTTTGAGATTGGGATTYAGGACTAGATGATCTCCAAAGRTCCCTTCCCACCTSATCYATTRTTTCAGCCTTTCCTTGACTATTATGACCATCACTCTTGATGGAACCTGATTTTGCTAGACTTGGAAATCTAAAAAGTTTTAACAATAGTGAAATTCCGGAAGAAATCTTCTGCTCCTTGAGGCTATCATCTCTTCTCCTTTGGACTCTCAAGGCAGTCCTCAGCCTGCAGTCCCTGAGCTAAACGATATCAATCCACCCTGCAAAAGAAAGAAGGCTGGTGAGCTAAAAACACAGACATGAGAGTTGAGGAGAAATGCAGCAAGTCAGCACTTCCTGACAGAGCTTGAAGGTGGTCTCATCAATGCTCACTGGGGGTTCAAACTTCMGTTTTCATGTGCAAAAGGACATGAGCATGTTTCTTCAGCACTGATTATTTTTACTTYCATTTCAGCTTTTCAGATTTTATTTATTTCAGATCAAGAAAGAGCAAATAAAGCAACTAGGCAGTAGAGAGATGGAATTGTATGCAAGAAGTACTCACCTTTTATGAAGTACCTTTACCGCATGTACATGATAGCATGAAAAGAATATTAAGAACAATACACAGCAGGGAACAATGGGTCATTGTGCCTGTGTACAAGCAGCTGATAAAAGAGGCACAGCAACCTTCACTCCAAAACTTTCCAGTCTCTGGTTGTTGATGATGGTGGCTGCCTCACAACCCAAGCTYATCATGATGTTCACAGCAATGACTTGCAGTTCCATTACCAACCAGTCCACACTGTTCTTGTTYTAAGGTATCTCTACTAATGTTAGGAGGGAAAAACTCAGGAGTACCTGTTGTTTGGAGCCTGCCTGTAGACTGTGTGCTGTCAGGCTTCTCTCTGTTAAAGAACTTCCCTGTCTGACCATCCAGGAGCCACTCCGGCATCACCTAAGCTCGGATTAAGGCCCCTTTGCAGCTACATGCTTCATACTCCTAGTCAGACCAGGTTGCCTTATGGGCTCAAGCCCAGGTTTTCCTTAGCAGARATGTCCTGATCCTTARAATAATTTAATCTTGGTGMAATATCAAAATAACAGCTCAAGCTGGGTGCCTCCAAGGAGGGACAAAGGAAAACCTGGGCTTTATAAAAGTCTARCTATGGGAAAGTCTGGCATCACCAGCTCCTGCCATGTCTCTACGTGGCCCAGGTCCCCTGGCTGGGTCACAGGTCCCCACACCCTTTGTTATGCAAAGAGTTGGCAGGTCATTGCCTCTTGCCTTGGGCTCAGGCTCCTGCCCCTCCGGAGCTCAACCTGTAGCTCGCACTGCAGCTGCACACTGACATAGGGAAATTAAATGTATTCCTCAACACCCCTGTCAAAATCCTGTCCACTAACAAACCACTCTCTGGAAAAGTCTTCTTGCGGAAGCCCCTTGAACCTGCTGCTCTGAGCTMCTAGGTCAGGATGTTAATTCAGGGAACACCAGCAACGTAAAATGATTTGGTGCACCTGCTACACAAGCACTAGAGATGCTGAGGTAGCCGTGCATTACCCATGGAAGCTCAGAGCATTTGGTCCCTCCGTGGCAGGCTGCACAAGGCTTGGCACATTGCACAAGGCCTCCATTCTCGGCATGTGGATGAAGAGATAAAAGTATCCTGCTACGTGGCTGGGTGGGAAGCATGCCCATGGCCTCTTTTGATGGAGACATTTGCATGCCCTGAGAGACATCTCTGACCTCAGCTCTAGTCAGCCCTGCTGGCTGTGGAGAACAGTGGGGATATCCCCCTTCGGTGCCTATGCAGGGCCATGTACACATCCAAGCTCCCCTCTGCCAGACATCCCTCCTATTCCTCCTCATCCTTGCCCTGCCAGTACACTATGGTAAGGGACCAGAGCCCAGGGGAGATGGCTGCTCTGCCAGGCAAGAACACTCTCCTTTTCCACCCACTCTCTGACCCAGGAGAAACCTGGAGAGTGTTACGGAGCTTCTGCAGGCTCCTCAGGGTCCAGGCCTTAGGCAGCAACAGCACAGAGCAAAGCGAGATGATTGTCCAAATGTTCTCTGTAAAGGTGCAACCTCGAGTGCTGTGTGCAGTTTTGGGCACCACACTATAAAAAAGATATGAAKTTATTAGAGYATCTAAAGTAGTACAATGMGGATGGTGAMTGGTCTTGAGGGAAAAGCCWTATGAAGAGCAACTGAGGTCACTTGGTCTCTTCAGCCTGGAGGAGACTGAGGAGAGAGCTCATGGTAGCTACAACTTTCTTGTGAGGGGAAGTGGAAGGRCAGGCACTRATCTCTGCTCTGTGGTGACCAGTGACAGSACCCACAGGAATGGCGTGAAACTGTGTCAGGGGAGGTTTAGGTTGGTGTTATGTTTTTTTTCTGGGGTAGAGTTCATTTTCTTCACAGTGGTATGAGGCTGGTTTGGATTTGTGCTGAGCACAGGGTTGATAATATAGAGATGTTTTTGTTATTGCAGGGCTTATACAGAGCCAAAGCCTTTTCTGCTTTTCGTGCTGCCACGCTGGCAGGGAATGTGGGGGTGCTTGGGAGGTTGGGAGGAGACACAACCAGGACAAGTGAGATGACTCCAGCTGACCAGAGGGATATTCCAGAGCACATGACATCAGTATATAAAGTGGGGGGGAAAAAGGAGGAAGGAGGGGGACATTTGGACTGATGCTGYTTGTTGTCCCAAGTCAGCGTTGATATGATGGGTCTCTGTTCTCTTAGGAAGGCYGAACACCTACCTGTCCATGGGAAGCAGTGAACAAGCAAAGCCTTGTTTTGCTTTGCTTGTGAACACAGCTTTTGCTTTTCCTATTAAAGTGTCCTTATCCCAACCCATAACTTCCAGCTTTTACCCTTCCAAGTCTCTCCCCAGTCCGGCTGGTKGGGGAGTGAGAGAGTGGCGGTGTAGGACTTGGCTGCTGGCTGGGCTTAAATTAAAGCAGTTGGGTATTAGGAAAAGGTTCTTCACGCACAGDGTGGTTGGGCACCGGCGTAAGCTCCCCGGGGAAGTCATCACAGTACCGAGGCTGACAGAGCTCAAGAAGCGCTCGCACAACGCTCTCACGCACATGGATGTCATTCTGGCGGTGCTTTGTGCAGGGCCAGGAGCGGGACTCGATGACCCCAGCAGTTCCGAGCCGGGGATATTCTCTATTCTGCTTCTGTGACTCCACTCAGGGCGCAGGGCGTGGCGCAGGGGCTGCCGGGAGCCGTAGTTCCCGGCCGCACCGCCCCGAGGACCGCACSGCCTGCGCCTGTGCCTTTAAGCGCGGCCGGACGCGCGGCTCGGCGCCTGCGCGAAGCCGCCGTGACCCCGCCGCTGTCGGCGCCACCGGTGACTGTCGGGGCGCTCCGAACCCCCGCGGCGGCAGCGCCAGGTCCAACCCTACCGCCGGGCACCGCCGACCCACTCTCCGCTCCACTCTCCGCTCCCGGCCGGGGGCGATGGAGGAGCGGCCGGAGCGGGGCGGCGGGACCGGCGCGGAGGGCCCGGCGGCGGTGGCGGAGATCCGCGCTCCCGGCCCGCGGCCGCTGCGGCTGCTGGAGTGGAAGGTGTCGGTGGGGACGGCGGTGCAGA